>NC_048575.1:1082500-1092500 GCF_013265735.2 Oncorhynchus mykiss
CAACACTCCCCAGTCCATATATCCTGTCTAGGTACACAACACAACCCCAGTACATATATCCTGTCTAGGTACACAACACAACCCCAGTACATTTATCCTTTCTAGGTACACAACACAACCCCAGTCCATATATCCTGTCTAGGTACACAACACAACCCCAGTACATATATCCTGTCTAGGTACACAACACTCCCCAGTCCATTTATCCTGTCTAGGTACACAACACTCCCCAGTCCATATATCCTGTCTAGGTACACAACACTCCCCAGTCCATATATCCTGTCTAGGTACACAACACAACCACAGTCCATTTACCCTGTCTAGGTACACAACACAACCCCAGTCCATATATCCTGTCTAGGTACACAACACAACCCCAGTCCATATATCCTGTCTAGGTACACAACACTCCCCAGTCCATATATCTTGTCTAGGTACACAATACAACCCCAGTCCATATATCCTGTGTAGGTACACAACACAACCCCTTGTCCATATATCACACAACCCCAGTACATATATCCTTTCTAGGTACACAACACTCCCCTTGCCCATTTATCCTGTCTAGGTACAAAACACTCCCCTTGCCCATTTATCCTGTCTAGGTACACAACACTCCCCAGTCCATATATCTTGTCTAGGTACACAACACAACCCCTTGTCCATATATCACACAACCCCAGTACATATATCCTTTCTAGGTACACAACACTCTCCAGTCCATATATCCTGTCTAGGTACACAACACAACCCCAGTACATATATCCTGTCTAGGTACACAACACTCCCCAGTCCATATATCCTGTCTAGGTACACAACACTCCCCAGTCCATATATCCTGTCTAGGTACACAACACTCCGCAGTCCATATGTCCTGTCCAGGTACACAACCCCAGTCCATATATCCTGTCTAGGTACACAACACTCCCCAGTCCATATATCCTGTCTAGGTACACAACACTCCCCAGTCCATATATCCTGTCTAGGTACACAACACTCCCCAGTCCATATATCCTGTCCAGGTACACAACCCCAGTCCATATATCCTGTCTAGGTACACAACACTCCCCAGTCCATATATCCTGTCTAGGTACACAACACTCCCCAGTCCATATATCCTGTCTAGGTACACAACACTCCCCAGTCCATATATCCTGTCCAGGTACACAACCCCAGTACATATATCCTGTCTAGGTACACAACACAACCCTAGTCCATATATCCTGTCTAGGTACACAACACAACCCTAGTACATATATCCTGTCTAGGTACACAACACTCCTCAGTCCATATATCCTGTCTAGGTACACAACACAACTCCAGTACATATATCCTGTCTAGGTACACAACACTCCCCAGTCCATATATCCTGTCTAGGTACACAACACTCCCCAGTCCATATATCCTGTCTAGGTACACAACACTCCGCAGTCCATATGTCCTGTCCGGGTACACAACCCCAGTCCATATATCCTGTCCAGGTACACAACACTCCCCAGTCCATATATCCTGTCTAGGTACACAACACAACCCTAGTACATATATCCTGTCTAGGTACACAACACTCCTCAGTCCATATATCCTGTCTAGGTACACAACACAACTCCAGTACATATATCCTGTCTAGGTACACAACACTCCCCAGTCCATATATCCTGTCTAGGTACACAACACTCCCCAGTCCATATATCCTGTCTAGGTACACAACACTCCCCAGTCCATATATCCTGTCTAGGTACACAACACTCCCCAGTCCATATATCCTGTCTAGGTACACAACACTCCTCCTGTCCATATATCCTGTCTAGGTACACAACACTCCCCAGTCCATATATCCTGTCTAGGTACACAACACTCCCCAGTCCATATATCCTGTCTAGGTACACAACACTCCTCCTGTCCATATATCCTGTCTAGGTACACAACACTCCTCCTGTCCATATATCCTGTCTAGGTACACCATAAACATGTTGCCCTGCTGTTTCAGTGGAACTACCCCTGACCCTGTAGTCTTGTAGTCTTCCAATGTGTGCCTTCACGAGGATCATCAATATCAGACTATATTGAAAGGGCTTTGCACTCTCTCTCTCAGTCAGGGATGAGAGATATAGTCCCTTCAGAAAGTATTCATACCTCTGGACTTATTCCACATTCTGTTGTGTTACAGCCTGTATTCAAAATGGATTGCATTGATATTTTGTCTCACCCATATACACACAATACCCCATATTGACAAAGTGAAAATGTGATTTTTATCCACATACAGAAATATCTAATTGACATGAGTATTCAACCCCCTGAGTCAATACTTTGTAGAATAACCTTTGGTGATAACAGCTGTGTGTCTTTCTGGATACGTCTCTAAGTGTCTTCTGAGGAGGAGTAGCGAGAAGGATCGGAGGACAGATACACAGCGTCGTAAGTGTCCATAACTTTTATTTAAAGACAAACTGAACACTACAAAACAATAAACGTGAAACGAACTAAACCAAAACAGTACCGTGTGGCAATAAACACACACACACGGAAAACAGGCTACCTTAATATGGTTCCCAAACAGAAACAATGACTAACACCTGCACCTGATTGAGAACCATATCAGGCCAAACAAGAAACACAACCTGGAAACACAAAACATAGAATACCCACCCAACTCACGTCCTGACCAACTAAAACAATGAAATAACACAAGAACTAGGGTCAGAACATGACAGTACCCCCCCCCCCCCCCCCCCCCCCCCAGGTGTGGACTGTCCGTGGTGGCAGTTCTGGCGCTGGACGTGGACCCCACTCCACCATAGTCTTAGTCCGCTTCTGTGGCCTCCTAGGAACAGCGACCCTTGCCGCCAACCTAGGACTGGCAACCCTACTAAAGGTCCCCACTGGACTGAGGGGCAGCTCCGGACTGAGGGGCAGTTCCGGACTGAGGGGCAGCTGAGGACTGAGGGGCAGCTCAGGACTGAGGGGCAGCTCAGGACTGAGGGGCAGCTCCGGACTGAGGGGCAGCTCCGGACTTAGGGGCAGCTCCGGACTGAGGGGCAGCTCCGGACTGAAGAGCAGCTCCGGACTGAAGAGCAATTCCGGCCTCACCGGCGTGACAGGCGGCTCTGGCAGCTCCTGGCTGACTGACGGCTCTGGCAGGTCCTGGCTGACTGACGGCTCTGGCAGCTCCTGGCTGACTGATGGCTCTGGCAGCTCCTGGCTGACTGACGGCTCTGGCAGCTCCTAGCTGGCTGATGGCTCTGGCAGCTCCTGGCTGGCTGACGGCTCTGGCAGCTCCTGGCTGGCTGACGGCTCTGGCAGCTCCTGGATGGCTAGCGGCTCTGGCAGCTCCTGGCTGGCTAGCGGCTCTGGAAGCTCCTGGCTGGCTGGCGGCTCTGGAGGCTCCTGGCTGGCTGGCGGCTCTGGAGGTTCAGGACAGACGGGAGACTCTGGTGGCTCAGGACAGACGGGAGTCTCTGGCGGCTCTGGACAGACGGGAGAGTCTGGCGGCTCAGGACAGACGAGGCACACTGTAGGCCTGGTGCGTGGTTCAGGCACTGGTGGTACCGGGCTGTGGACACGCACCTCAGGGCGAGTGCGAGGAGCAGGAACAGGGAGTACTGGGCTCTGGAGACGCACAGGAAGCCTGGTGCAGGGGGCTGCCACCAGAGGGCTGGTGCACGGAGATGGACCGGATAGACCGGACTGAGAAGGCGCACTGGAGATCTGGAGCACCTAGCCGGACCAATCTTACCTGGTTGAATGCCCCCCTTAGCCAGGCCAGTGCGGCGAGGTGGAATAGCCCGCACTGGGCTGTGCTGGCGAACCGGGGACACCATGCGTAAGGCTGGTGCCATGTATGCCGGCCCGAGGAGACGCACTGGAGACCAGAAGCGTAGAGCCAGCTTCATGGCACCTGGCTCGATGCTCACTCTAGCCCGGCCGATACGAGGAGCTGGAATGTACCGCACCGGGCTATGCACCCGCACCTGGGACACCGTGCGCTCCACAGCATAATACGGTGCCTGCCCGGTCCCTCTCTCTCTCCGGTAAGCACAGGAAGTTGGCACAGGTCTCCTACCTGCCTTAGCCACACTCCCCGTGTGCCTACCCCCAAGTAATTTTTGGGGCTGCCTCTCAGGCTTCCAGCCGTGCCGCCGTGCTGCCTCCTCATACCAGGGCCTCTCTGCCTTCGCTGCCTCCAGCTCTGCTTTGGGGCGGCGATATTCCCCTGTCCTTTGCCGTCCAGAATCTCCTCCCATGTCCAGGGGACCTGTGTACTTTGCCGCTGCTGCTGCTGCCTGTTACCACGCTGTTTGGTCCTCTGGTGGTGGGTGTTTCTGTGACGGCATTCCTCCGAGGAGGAGAAGCGAGAAGGATCGGAGGACCAATGCTCCACGTGGTAAGTGTCCATAACGTTCATTTAAGACATAAACTGAACACTACAAAACAATAAACGTGAAACAAACTAAACCGAAATAGTACCGTGTGGCAACAATCAGAGACAATGACTAACACCTGCCTCTGATTGAGAACTGATTGAGAACCATATCAGGCCAAACAAGAAACCCAACCTAGAAACACAAAACATAGAATAACCACCCAACTCACGTCCTGACCAACTAAAACAAAGAAATAACACAAGAACTAGGGTCAGAACGTGACACTAAGAGCCTACCACATGTGGATTGTGCAACATTTGTCCATTATTCTTTTCCATCTACGTAACATTGCAAAAATCAGAAACTTTCTGTCCAAAAATGAGGCAGAAAAATGTATCCATTATTTTGTTACTTCTAGGTTAGACTACTGCAATGCTCTACTTTCCGGCTACCAGGATAAAGCACTAAATAAACTTCAGTTAGTGCTAAATACGGCGGCTAGAATCCTGACTAGAACCAACAAATTTGATCATGTTAATCCAGTGCTAGCCTCCCTACACTGGCTTCCTGTCAAGGCAAGGGCTGATTTCAAGGTTTTACTGCTACTTTCCTTGCTCCTACCTATCTCTCCGATTTCGTCCTGCCGTACATACCTACACGTACGCTACGGTCACAAGACGCAGGCCTCCATATTGTCCCTAGAATGTCTAAGCAAACAGCTGGAGGTAGGGCTTTCTCCATAGAGCTCAATTTTTATGGAATGGTCTGCCTACCCATGTGAGAGACGCAGACTTGGTCTCAACCTTTAAGCCTTACTGAAGACTCATCTCTTCAGTAGGTCCTATGATTGAGTGTAGTCTGGCCCAGGGGTGTGAAGGTGAACGGAAAGGCTCTGGAGCAACGAACCGTCCCTGCTGTCTCTGCCTGGCCGGTTCCCCTCTCTCCACTGGGATTCTCTGCCTCTAACCCTATTCAGTCACTGGCTTACTGGTGCTCTTCCATGCTGTCGCCAAGGAGGGGTGCGTCACTTGAGTGGGTTGAGTCACTGATGTGATCTTCTTGTCTGGGTTGGCGCGCCCCCTTGGGTTGTGCCGTGGCGGAGATCTTTGTGGGCTATACTCAGCCTTGTCTCAGGATTGTAAGTTGGTGGTTGAAGATATCCCTCTAGTGGTGTGGGGGCTGTGCTTTGGCAAAGTGGATGGGGTTACAGTATATTCTGCCTGTTTGGCCCTGTCTGGGGGTATCATCGGATGGGGCCACAGTGTCTCCTGACCCCTCCTGTCTCAGCCTCCAGTTTTTATGCTATAATAGTTTATGTGTCGGGGTGCTATGGTCAGTCTGATATATCTGGAGTACTTCTCCTGTCTTTTCCAGTGTCCTGTGTGAATTTAAGCATGCTCTCTCTAATTCTCTCTTTCTTTTTCTCTCTATCGGAGGACCTGAGCCCTAGGAACATGCCTCAGGACTACCTGGTATGATGACTCCTTGCTGTCCCCAGTCCACCTGGCCGTGCTGCTGCTCCAGTTTCAACTGTTCTGCCTGCGGCTAACGAACCCTGACCTGTTCACTGGACGTGCTACCTGTCCCAGGCCTGCTGTTTTCAACTCTCTAGAGACAGTTGGAGCGGTAGAGATACTCTCAGTGATCGGCTATGGAACCCTGACCTGCTGTTTTCAACTCTCTAGAGACAGCAGGAGTGGTAGAGATACTCTTAATGATCGGCTATGAAAAGCCAATTGACATTTACTCCTGAGGTGCTGACTTGCTGCACCCTCAACATCTACTGTGATTATTATTATTTGACCATGCTGGTCATTTATGAACATTTTAACATCTTGGCCATGTTCTGTTATAATCTCCCCCCGGCACAGCCAGAAGAGGACTGGCCACCCCTCATAACCTGGTTCCTCTCTAGGTTTCTTCCTAGGTTCCTGCCTTTCCAGGGGTATTTTTCCTAGCCACCGTGCTTCTAAACCTGCATTGCTTGCTGTTTTGGGTTTTAGGCTGGGTTTCTGTACAGCACTTTGAGATATCAGCTGATGTAAGAAGGGCTATATAAATACATTTGATTTGATTTGATTCAATCTCTGTCCAAGTTGGTTGTTGATCATTGTTAGTCAACCATTTCAGCTCTTGCCTTTGATTTTCAAGTAGATTTAAGTCAAAACTGTAACTCAGCCACTCAAGAACATTCACTGTTTTCTCAGTAAGCAACTTGTGTGGATTTGGCCTTGTGTTTTAGGTTATTGTCCTGCTGTAAAGTGAATTAATCTCCCAGTGTCTAGTGGAAAGTAGACTGAACCAGGTTTTCCTGTGCTTAGTTCCATTACGTTTATTTTTTATCCTGGAAAACTCCCCAGTCCTTAACGATTATAAGCATATCCCTAACACGATGCAGCCACCACTATTCTTGAAAGTTTGAAGAGTGCTACTCAGTAATGTGATGTATTGGATTTGCCACAAACATAACACCTTGTATTCAGAACAAAAAGCAATTTGCAGAATTACTTTAGTGCCTTTTAGAAAACAGGATACATGTTTTGGAATAATTGTATTCTGTACATGTTTCATTCTTTTTTACTCTGCCAATTAGGTTAGTATTGTGGGGTAATTACAATGTTATTGATCCATCCTCAGGTTTCTCCCATCACAGCCATCAAACGACATATCTGTTTTACAGTTGGCCTCATGGTGAAATCCCTGAGGGGTTTTCTTCCTCTCCGGAAACTGATTTAGGAACGACACCTGATTCTTTGTAGTGACTGGGTGTATTGATACACCATCCAAAGTGTAATTAATAACTTCAACATGCTCAAAGGGATATTCAATGTCTGCTTTTTTTTCAATACCCATCTACCAATAGGTGCCCTCCTTTTCGAGGCACTGGAAAACCTCCCTGGTCTTTGTGGTTGAATCTGTGTTAGACATTAAATTCACTGCTCGACTGATGGACCTTACAGATAATTGTATGTGTGGGGTACAGAGATGTGTGGGGTTCAAAAATCATGTTAACACTATTATTGCACACAGAGTCCATGCAACTTATTATAGGACTTGTTAAGCACATTTGTACTCCAGAACTTAATTAGGCTTGTCATAACAAAGAGGTTGAATACTTATTCACTGAAGACATTAGCTTTTCATTATTGATTCATTTTGTAAAAATGTTGAAAAACATAATTCCACTTTGACATTGTGGGGTATTGTGTGTAGGCCAGTGACACAACATCTCAATTCAATCCATTTTAAATTCAGGCTGTAGTCGAGGTGTGTGAATACCTTCGGAAGGAAATGTATCTAGTTTTTATGAATAACATTTGACCAATCATCATGTGTGGTGTCTGCTGAATGAAATCTTCAAATATTAGGTATTTTGAAATACTATTCTGTTTCAGATAATGTTCATTCAAACATGATCTACTTCTACAAGGTACACCACAGTGTCGACTCTTTACCACGTCTCAGTGCTGCCACCACCTGTACAGATGGGAGAACAACATCCCGGTCCCTATTTAATTCTCTACCTGAGATCCACCCATCTACAGTGAAACGCTTACAGGTCCTTCCCAACAAAGCAGAGACAAAATATAAATAATACAAAATAAAAGCCCAAGGAACAAATCCACAATGATTAATGACAGCTTGGGGGGGGGGGACATACACGGGGTACCAGTGCCAAGTCGCTGTGCAGGGGTACCAGGTAATTGAGGTAGATACAGTGCATTCGGAAAGTATCCAGACCCCTTGACTTTCTTCACATTTTGTTACATTAGATTCTTATTCTAAAAATGAATACATGTTTTTTTTTCTCACCCATTTACACACAGTACACCGTAATGACAAAGCAAAAACTGTTTTTTAGAACATTTTGCAAATATCTGTATTTGGCAGCGATTACAGCCTCGAGTCTTCTTGGGTAACACCTGTATTTGTCAGCGATTACAGCCTCGAGTCTTCTTGGGTAACACCTGTATTTGGCAGCGATTACAGCCTCGAGTCTTCTTGGGTAACACCTGTATTTGGGGAGTTTCAGCTCTAGGAAGATTCTTGGTGTTAAAAAACTTCTTCCATTTAAGAATGATGGAGGCCACTCTGTTCCTGGGGACCTTCAATGTTGCAGACATTTTTTTTAAGCCTTCCCCCAGACCTGTGCCTCAACACAATCCTGTCTCGGAGCTCTACGGACAATTCCTTCAACCTCATGGCTTGGTTTTTTCTCTGACATGCACTGTCAACTGTAGGACCTTATATAGACAGGTGTGTGCCTTTCCAAATCATGTCCAATCAATTGAATTTACCACAGGTGGACTCCAATCAAGTTGTAGAAACATCTCAAGTATGATTCATGGAAACAGGATGCACCTGAGCTCAATTTTGAGTCTCATAGCAAAGGGTCTGAAAAGGGTTTTGAATACATTTGCAAAACATTCTTTAAACCTGTTTTCACTTTGTCATTATGGGGTGTTGTGTGTAGATTGACCAAGAAAAATATTTATTATATCAATTTTATAACAAGGCTGTAACATAACAAAATGTGGAAAAAGGAAGGGATCTGAATACTTTCCAAATGTATATGAATTTATGGTTAGATCAGAATCATCGTCATAATCATTGGTCTGTACAGAGAATGAAGTCAAAACCAGAAGTCCAAATCCCCATCTCCATCCATGGTTAAGGTAAGGGCCGATATGGCAAGATACTGAGACAGGGGGATGCTGTTTCCCTCGCTACGATGATTTCTCAGGTGAGATTCAGCCACTTGCGAATTGACAGAAAATTATGAAAACACAGAGAGAATAAAGATAAATTATTTTCATTCATTTTCAATATTTGGGGAAGCCAGGCTTCCATTGGCATCCATGAATTCACACCATTGGCTGACACATACACACACTTACAGACTGTTCACACACAATACTGCCCTACCTTCATGTACATACTGTATTACCTCAACTACCTCAACTACCTGGTACCCCTCAGCTCTGGTACTCCCTGTATATAGCCATGTTATTACCTCATACCTCAGGACTGGTACTTCCTGTATATAGCCATGTTATTACCTCATACCTCAGTACTGGTACGTCCTGTATATAGCCATGTTATTACCTCATACCTCAGTACTGGTACGTCCTGTATATAGCCATGTTATTACCTCATACCTCAGTACTGGTACTTCCTGTATATAGCCATGTTATTACCTCATACCTCAGTACTGGTACGTCCTGTATATAGCCATGTTATTACCTCATACCTCAGTACTGGTACTCCCTGTATATAGCCATGTTATTACCTCATACCTCAGTACTGGTACATCCTGTATATAGCCATGTTATTACCTCATACCTCAGTACTGGTACGTCCTGTATATAGCCATGTTATTACCTCATACCTCAGTACTGGTACGACCTGTATATAGCCATGTTATTACCTCATACCTCAGTACTGGTACTTCCTGTATATAGCCATGTTATTACCTCATACCTCAGTACTGGTACTTTCTGTATATAACCATGTTATTACCTCATACCTCAGTACTGGTACTTCCTGTATATAGCCATGTTATTACCTCATACCTCAGTACTGGTACTTCCTGTATATAGCCATGTTATTACCTCATACCTCAGTACAGGTACTTC
>NC_048575.1:1097500-1220000 GCF_013265735.2 Oncorhynchus mykiss
TGTGTTGGACTGTGCCCTGGCTCTGATCTGTCTGTGCGTTGGACTGTGCCCCTGGCTCTGATCTGTCTGTGCGTTGGACTGTGCCCCTGGCTCTGATCTGTCTGTGCGTTGGACTGTGCCCCTGGATATCTGTAAATTATGTCTGTGCGTTGGAATGTGCCCCTGGATATCTGTAAATTATGTCTGTGCGTTGGACTGTGGCCCTGGCTCTGATCTGTCTGTGCGTTGGACTGTGGCCCTGGCTCTGATCTGTCTGTGCGTTGGACTGTGCCCCTGGCTCTGATCTGTCTGTGCGTTGGACTGTGCCCCTGGCTCTGATCTGTCTGTGTGTTGGACTGTGCCCCTGGCTCTGATCTGTCTGTGCGTTGGACTGTGCCCCTGGCTCTGATCTGTCTGTGCGTTGGACTGTGCCCCTGGCTCTGATCTGTCTGTGCGTTGGACTGTGCCCCTGGCTATCTGTAAATGATGTCTGTGCGTTGGACTGTGCCCCTGGCTATCTGTAAATGATGTCTGTGCGTTGGACTGTGCCCCTGGCTATCCGTACATTTTAAAAAGGAAAAAATACAATGTTGCCTTCTGCTTATGTTTTTGATATGATCATTGATTGAATGCTTGGCCTGCTAATATGTATTTCTTATCAAAGCATATTATACTTTAAATCTCGAGCTATGATAACAAAATAGATCAGTTGTTGTATCACAGCTGAGTGTACATTTTACTGGACTGATGGTACCTGTATCTGACGGTCAGTCTCAGTGGAGAGAAAGAGCAGCAGCTCTCTCCTTTCCTCCAGTGAGACTCACCAGAGGACACCGGCTTCCACCTGATGGCCAAACTCGAATCGCACCACATTGTTTCTGCCTCATGCCTTGTGCCAAGTAACAAACTTTACCATGAACTCACTCATAAAAACAGCAGCTACTTGCTGTATACTTTGACAGTCTCTCTGTGGTCATGATTTATAAGTTATGAAATCAAAAGTAGACTAGAATCAAACTTTGCTGTAGGGTCGTGGATGCTGCAGGCGCAGAGATTTGAGCTATCGGATTGACAACTCAGTAGGCACACTTGATTTAGCTCTCCTGGTCCACCGGGTACACCGAATTTGTAACTTTCTGACAAATGAAATGGCTCAAAATGGAAACACATTGCCTACCACGTGCAGGGCATCTGAATCAAACGAACAAACCACCAACCCAACAAGACAAATTGGAAAATAAATAGGAGGGCAAGGCTTTCTCATTGGCTTTTCTGCTGAAATAATCGGGATGGACCGGTTGGTGACCACTGGATTAGAGGGACTATAGAGCACTGAATACCCGGTCAATAGCTTCCTGAACAGCAGTACCAGGACCTCCCTAACCTGTTGACTCCTGACCAGCAGTAAGGACCTCCCTATCCTGTTGACTCCTGACAAGCAGTAAGGACCTCCCTATCCTGTTGACTCCTGACCAGCAGTAAGGACCTCCCTAACCTGTTGACTCCTGACCAGCAGTAAGGACCTCCCTAACCTGTTGACTCCTGAACAGCAGTACCAGGACCTTACTACCCTGTTGATTCCTGACCAGCAGTAAGGACCTCCCTAACCTGTTGATTCCTGACCAGCAGTAAGGACCTCCCTAACCTATTGACTCCTGACAAGCAGTAAGGACCTCCCTATCCTGTTGACTCCTGACCAGCAGTAAGGACCTCCCTAACCTGTTGACTCCTGACCAGCAGTAAGGACCTCCCTAACCTGTTGACTCCTGACCAGCAGTAAGGACCTCCCTATCCTGTTGACTCCTGACCAGCAGTAAGGACCTCCCTAACCTGTTGACTCCTGACCAGCAGTAAGGACCTCCCTAACCTGTTGACTCCTGAACAGCAGTACCAGGACCTTACTACCCTGTTGATTCCTGACCAGCAGTAAGGACCTCCCTAACCTGTTGATTCCTGACCAGCAGTAAGGACCTCCCTAACCTGTTGACTCCTGACAAGCAGTAAGGACCTCCCTATCCTGTTGACTCCTGACCAGCAGTAAGGACCTCCCTAACCTGTTGACTCCTGACCAGCAGTAAGGACCTCCCTAACCTGTTGACTCCTGACCAGCAGTAAGGACCTCCCTAACCTGTTGACTCCTGACCAGCAGTAAGGACCTCCCTAACCTGTTGACTCCTGACCAGCAGTAAGGACCTCCCTAACCTGTTGACTCCTGACCAGCAGTAAGGACCTCCCTAACCTGTTGAATCCTGACCAGCAGTAAGGACCTCCCTAACCTGTTGACTCCTGACCAGCAGTAAGGACCTCCCTAACCTGTTGACTCCTGACCAGCAGTACCAGGACCTCCCTAACCTGTTGACTCCTGACCAGCAGTAAGGACCTCCCTAACCTGTTGACTCCTGACCAGCAGTAAGGACCTCCCTAACCTGCTGACTCCTGACCAGCAGTAAGGACCTCCCTAACCTGTTGACTCCTGACCAGCAGTACCAGGACCTTACTACCCTGTTGACTCCTGACCAGCAGTAAGGACCTTCCTAACCTGTTGACTCCTGACCAGCAGTAAGGACCTCCCTAACCAGTTGACTCCTGACCAGCAGTACCAGGACCTTACTACCCTGTTGACTCCTGACCAGCAGTAAGGACCTCCCTAACCTGTTGACTCCTGACCAGCAGTAAGGACCTCCCTAACCTGTTGATTCCTGACCAGCAGTAAGGACCTCCCTAACCTGTTGACTCCTGACCAGCAGTAAGGACCTCCCTAACCTGTTGACTCCTGACCAGCAGTAAGGACCTCCCTAACCTGTTGACTCCTGACCAGCAGTAAGGACCTCCCTAACCTGTTGACTCCTGACCAGCAGTAAGGACCTCCCTAACCTGTTGACTCCTGAACAGCAGTACCAGGACCTCCCTAACCTGTTGACTCCTGACCAGCAGTAAGGACCTCCCTAAACTGTTGACTCCTGACCAGCAGTAAGGACCTCCCTAACCTGTTGACTCCTGACCAGCAGTAAGGACCTCCGTATCCTGTTGACTCCTGACCAGCAGTAAGGACCTCCCTAACCTGTTGACTCCTGACCAGCAGTAAGGACCTCCCTAACCTGTTGACTCCTGACCAGCAGTAAGGACCTCCCTAACCCGTTGACTCCTGACCAGCAGTAAGGACCTCCCTATCCTGTTGACTCCTGACCAGCAGTAAGGACCTCCCTAACCTGTTGACTCCTGACCAGCAGTACCAGGACCTTACTACCCTGTTGATTCCTGACCAGCAGTAAGGACCTCCCTAACCTGTTGACTCCTGACCAGCAGTAAGGACCTCCCTAACCTGTTGACTCCTGACCAGCAGTAAGGACCTCCCTAACCTGTTGACTCCTGACCAGCAGTACCAGGACCTCCCTAACCTGTTGACTCCTGACCAGCAGTAAGGACCTCCCTAACCTGTTGATTCCTGACCAGCAGTAAGGACCTCCCTAACCTGTTGACTCCTGACCAGCAGTACCAGGACCTCCCTAACCTGTTGACTCCTGACCAGCAGTAAGGACCTCCCTAACCTGTTGACTCCTGAACAGCAGTAAGGACCTCCCTAACCTGTTGACTCCTGACCAGCAGTAAGGACCTCCCTATCCTGTTGACTCCTGACCAGCAGTAAGGACCTCCCTAACCTGTTGACTCCTGACCAGCAGTACCAGGACCTTACTACCCTGTTGATTCCTGACCAGCAGTAAGGACCTCCCTAACCTGTTGACTCCTGACAAGCAGTAAGGACCTCCCTAACCTGTTGACTCCTGACCAGCAGTACCAGGACATCCCTAACCTGTTGACTCCTGACCAGCAGTAAGGACCTCCCTAACCTGTTGACTCCTGACCAGCAGTAAGGACCTCCCTATCCTGTCGACTCCTGACCAGCAGTAAGGACCTCCCTATCCTGTTGACTCCTGACCAGCAGTACCAGGACCTTACTACCCTGTTGATTCCTGACCAGCAGTAAGGACCTCCCTAACCTGTTGACTCCTGACCAGCAGTAAGGACCTCCCTAACCTGTTGATTCCTGACCAGCAGTAAGGACCTCCCTAACCTGTTGACTCCTGACCAGCAGTAAGGACCTCCCTAACCTGTTGACTCCTGACCAGCAGTAAGGACCTCCCTAACCTGTTGACTCCTGACCAGCAGTAAGGACCTCCCTAACCTGTTGACTCCTGACCAGCAGTAAGGACCTCCCTAACCTGTTGACTCCTGACCAGCAGTACCAGGACCTCCCTAACCTGTTGACTCCTGACCAGCAGTAAGGACCTCCCTAACCTGTTGACTCCTGACCAGCAGTACCAGGACCTTACTACCTACCCTGTTGACTCCTGACCAGCAGTAAGGACCTCCCTAACCTGTTGACTCCTGACCAACAGTACCAGGACCTTACTACCCTGTTGATTCCTGACCAGCAGTAAGGACCTCCCTAACCTGTTGACTCCTGACCAGCAGTAAGGACCTCCCTAACCTGTTGATTCCTGACCAGCAGTAAGGACCTCCCTAACCTGTTGACTCCTGACCAGCAGTAAGGACCTCCCTAACCTGTTGACTCCTGACCAGCAGTAAGGACCTCCCTAACCTGTTGACTCCTGACCAGCAGTAAGGACCTCCCTAACCTGTTGACTCCTGACCAGCAGTAAGGACCTCCCTAACCTGTTGACTCCTGACCAGCAGTACCAGGACCTCCCTAACCTGTTGACTCCTGACCAGCAGTAAGGACCTCCCTAACCTGTTGACTCCTGACCAGCAGTACCAGGACCTTACTACCTACCCTGTTGACTCCTGACCAGCAGTAAGGACCTCCCTAACCTGTTGACTCCTGACCAGCAGTACCAGGACCTTACTACCCTGTTGACTCCTGACCAGCAGTAAGGACCTCCCTAACCTGTTGACTCCTGACAAGCAGTAAGGACCTCCCTAACCTGTTGACCGGTTTGTGTCAAGAACTGCAACGCTGCTGGGATTTTCATGCAAAACAGAGAGAGCAAGAGAGAGAGACAGACAAAGAGAGAGTGCACAAATGATCCCTTTGAGTCAGAAACTAAAACTCCTCCGTAGTGACTGTCATCAGAGTGTGCAGCTGAACGCTGTATACTGGAAACAGTGTTATTTTATCTAAAGCATAACCAATCCTTGTTAAATATAAATACAGAACGTTTTGCATTGATTCCGCGATGCAGTTAGCTTTTAACAGCTAGGATTGATACTTCTTGTCACGGAATCCTGCTTAACCGGCAGGTTAAAGTCTACTTGAAAGAGCTGCTTAACTAGCTATGCTGCTAACGTTAGTCATCAAGCTAATGAAGTTTTCTCCTCTTCGTCTGGAGAGGTAAATGAACGGTTCCAGCGCTGTAGGAGCTGTATCTGCTACACTTTAGTTCAGGACAAACTGGATCCCTCAGAGGTCCAATGCTGTAATTGTTTGCTTGCCGAGGATTATAGGCTTGAGGTTGAGCTGGCTTCACTGATCACGCAGGTCGCCAGTCTACTAGGAAAACGCAGAGTGGAATGTATTCTACGCCGGTGGCTGGACGGCGTTTGCGCTTGTTGGATGTATCGCTGCCTTGTCGTTTGTCGTTATCCAACTGGCCGGTGTTTCCCGGAGTTCGTTCGCCAGGGGACCCATCTCCTGCCTCTCTTCCCCCATCTGATCGCGGAGTCGAAGGAGCACAGCAAGAGGAGCATGACAATCAACGATGGTCGCATGTCACGAGCCGTGGAAGCTGAAGACAGCGGTCTGCGCAAAGCAGCCTACACACCCAGCAAAAGGCCCTGAACAGATACAGACAACGAATAGTTTTGCCGCCCTGGAGCCTGATCTTCCTGCACCTCTGTCACGGGGGTATCTGTGTCTGTGCCTGTGCGCACTCCTACTCCTTCCCCTACGATATCGAACCTTCCATCCCTACTCTGGATCGAGCTGGGCTTCTCCATCTGTTTGGGGCCTGCACCATCCTGTGAAGCGTGGGAGTGGCAGGATTTCCTCGTCCTTCTCACCAGCCATGATTTTGGACAGCTACATGGTAAGAAATGTGACTGTTGTTGGTGCAAATACAATGTCCTATCCCGGAGCTCAAGTAAATGATATTACTAAGCTGCTCCCGAATGTTCTACATCAGGAAAATGCTACAGCAGGACATCGACATGGATTTTGTTGTAGTCCATGTGGGTTTTAATTACATTATGAAGGGCAGCTCTGAACAGTTGAAACTGGATTTCAAAGAGCTGATTGACTCTGCTAGACTCTAATAAAAGACCCATCATATCTGGTCCTGTGCCCTCTCCGAATCGTGGCACAACCTAAGAAACAAGGTTCATGAAGTCAATAACTTCCTAGTAACAGATGACATTCATATTCTGACTGTCTCTGAAACTCACTTAGATAATACCTTTGGTGATACAGTGGTAGCAATACAAGGTTATAACATTTACAGAAAATATAGAAATGCCAGTGGTGGAGGTGTTGCTGTTTAAATTCAGTCACATTCCTGTAAAGCGAGATCCAGAGGATCTCATGTTGAAGAAATCTGGCTACAGGTTCATCTGCCTCACCTAAAGCCCATTCTGGTGGGAAGCTGCTATGGACCACCAAGTGCTACCAATCAGTATCTGGATAATATGTGTGAAATGCTTGATAATGTAGAATGTGATATCAACAGAGAGGTATATTTTCTGAGTGATTTAAATATTGACAGACTTTCATCAAGCTGCCCACTCAAGAAAAAGCTTCAAACTGTAACCAACGCCTTCAACCTGGTTCAGGTTATCAGTCAACCTACCAGGTTAGTTACAAACAGCACAGGAATGAAATCATCAACATCTATTGATCACCTTTACAACTTTAATAAGGCTGCAGAAATGTCCTTGAAAGCGGTATTGATCCGTGTAATGTAGTGATCACAATGCAGTAGCCATATCTAGAAAAAACAAAGTTCCAAAGGCATATGCACTCATATATGGCACATAAGAGGTTAGAGAGTAGGTTTTGCAGTGATTCCTATGTTGTTGATGTAAATAATATTTGCTGGTCTGTGGTGAGTAATGAGGAGCAACCAGACGCTGCACTTGACACATTTATGAAATTGCTTATCCCAGTTACTAATAAGCACCCATTAAGAAAATGACTGTAAAAATGGTAAAATCCCTGTGAATTTAAAAGTTCTGAATTGAACAATGACTTCGTCTTATCGGATCTTAACCATGCTATCTTTTTAATTTTATTTTTACGTTGTTCATAACCTGTTTTGTTGCTGCTACCATCTCTTATGACCGAAAAGAGCTTCTGGAAATCTGAGGTGAGATTTTCTGGATTTTTGTTTTAGATTCCGTCTCTCACAGTTGAAGTGTACCTATGATATAAATTACAGACCTCTACATGCTTTGTAAGTAGGAAAACCTGCAAAATCGGCAGTGTATCAAATACTTGTTCTCCCCACTGTATATGCATGCCTCAGCCACTACCCTAAGAGCACTTGATTCAGTGTATCATGCAGCCCTCAGGTTCATTCCCAATCAAACTAACACACCATTGTGATCTCTACAGCGCTGTTGGCTGGTAGTCATTGACCTTGCGTAGGCTTAAACACTGGTATACACTAATTTATAAGGCCATACTGGGTAAAAATGCCACTTTATCTCTGTTCTTTTTTAGTCAGGTCAGTACATAAATATCAATTACGGTCCCATTCTGATTTGCTTCTAACAGTACCAAAAATTAGAACAGGTCATGGTAGAAATAGTTTTAGTTACTCAGCTCCGTGGTCCTGGAATTCTCTCCTGAACATTTTAAAATGTGATGATCTAGTTTCGCTGGTGGAGTTTAAACACTTGATCGATGTATATATCACAGAAGAGTGTAATTGTCAGAAGAGTGTAATTGTTCCCCCTGCTGCTATTGGACCAGGTCTCTCTTGGAAAAGAGACGTTATCTCAATGAGAAAAACCTGGATAAATAAATGAGAAAAAAAAATGTAATGGAAAGAGCAGGTGTCCTTAATGTTTTGTACACTAGGTGTATGTACACATCTACCTCAATTACCTCGTACCCCTGTACCCCTGTACCCCTGTACCCCTGTACCCCTGTACCCCTGTACCCCTGTACCCCTGTACCCCTGTACCCCTGTACCTCTGTACCCCTGTACCCCTGTACCCCTGTACCCCTGTACCTCTGTACCCCTGTACCCCTGTACCCCTGTACCCCTGTACCCCTGTACCCCTGTACCCCTGTACCCCTGTACCCCTGTACCCCTGTACATCGACTCTGTGCTTGTATTATTTTTCTATTATTTCTATTTATTTTGGGAAGGTTCTGTAAGTAAGCATTTCGCCCCTAGCGTTGGGCCTGTCAATTAAAGGTTGTTGGATCAAATTCCGAGCTGACAAGGTAAAAATCTGTCCGCCGTGAGTAAGTCATTGTAAGTAAGAATTTGTTCTTATCTGACCTGCCTGGTTAAATAAATATTTATAAAAAAAAATGTTACCAAGCATGAGACAAATAACATTTGATTTGATCTCTTGATTGTTGTCTGTCCAACTTTTTACAAAAGTTACATTCTCGTAAAAAAACAAAATAATAAAAAGCAGCGTTTTGTTTCCAGAGCTCAGAGGAGATCTGAATTTGCCTCCTTGGCCAGAACAAAGGAGTAATAATGTTCACATCTTGTTTTAATAGAATGACTGGTATCTCCAAATCATTCTGGCATAAAGCTATGTTGGGCATTTGATCGTTGCCCATACATCATACATCCACTGGCTTTCTGAGCTCTTCAGATCGCAAGTGAAAGAGAGAGCCAAAAGTCGACCTCCCTCGCTCTAGAGATAAGAGCAAACCCCCCCAAGAGAGAGAAAGAGAAAGGGATAGAAAGAGGGAGAGTGAGAGAGAGAGAGAGAGAAAGAAAGAAAGAAAGAGAGGCAGTGAGAGAGTAGGGTGAGAGAGGGAGAGAGATAGAGAGAGACAGTGAGAGAGAGACAGTGAGAGAGAGAGAGAGAGCGAGAGAGAGAGAGAGAAAGAAAGAGAGAGATAAAGAAAGAAAGAGAGGCAGTGAGAGAGAGGGAAAGAGAGGGTTAAGGCTTCACAGGCTTCCATGGGAGACCCCCTGCTCTACCTTCAGTGTTAATGGTTCTCTCTCCAGAAAAACATTGGTAGCCATCAGAGGACTGGGGCTGGGGACAGGAGGAAACTAGAGAGGACTGAGCAGGGATAGGGGGGCTGGGGAGGTTTAATGAGGGATAGGGGGCTGGGGAGAGCTGTGAGGGTAGGGGAAGGATTGGGATGGATTTGGATTTGGGGTTGGATAGGGAGGGTTGGGAGGGATGGTGAGGGAGGTGGAGGGCTGAGGAGGGCTGAGGAGGGATGGGAGGGTTGGGAGGGATGGGGAGGGTTGAGGAGTGATGGGGAGGGAGAGATGGGGAGGGAGAGATGGGGAGAGCAGGGCAGGGTTGGTGGAGGGCTGGCGGACGGCGTTGCCAGATGTAGAGGCAGACTAACGTGTCTGCTCTCCGGCAGATTAGAAGAGGTCACGCCATTCTAATGAGAGTCATTACTATCACATGATAGAACTAATTAGTAAGCAGCTTATTTACAATACAGATCGTCTGAATCACAAGGTTAATCACATCTGAGACACAGACAGGCCTTCAGATTAGATCTCTGGAGCTTTGTTGTCTCTCTCTCTCTCTCTCTCTCTCTCTCATTCTCTCTCGCTTCATCTCTCTCTCTTCATCTCTCTCTCTGTCTCTTTCTCTCTCTTTCTCTCTCTTTCTGGCTTGCTCGTTCACAATCTTTCTCTCTCATTTGATCTCTCTCTTCATATCCTTCTCTACTTAGAGGGGGGAAAGAGTCATACAGGCCATATGCAGACAGTGTATTATTTTCTCCCCGTGTTTTCGCCAGGAAGCGCTTGACTGCGTAATTATCAAACATCATCAGCCAGGTTTCCCCGTGCAAGCCAAGTTTGTTTGTTCTTCCTGAAATAAGATTTATTTCAACAGCTGCACAACACAGCTACTATTCTATGATCAGGACTTCTAATTGTGCTAATATGCTAATTACACGGTGGTGATATGTTTACCCTGGGAGTGGTACGTGTTGTGTTGTCGTTAGCTCATGAGGCAAGGCTGTCGACCCAGCCACTCCGGCCAGATTGTATAAAGCTCCACAACATGCCGTGGCCCCGGTCAGGAGAGAACAGCAGAGGATCACTTCTGTGTTATTGTCATGGTTATGGGGACATGGAGTGCTTTCTTTCTGTCCGTTGAGGTTTTAGATCTGCATATGGCAGATAGATCAATCCAGAACTAGCTACAGTACCGGGATGGAACTACCTGCGATATTAGGATGGAACTAGCTACAGTACTAGGATGGAACTAGCTACAGTACTAGGATGGAACTAGCTACAGTACTAGGATGGAACTAGCTACAGTACTAGGATGGAACTAGCTATGGTACTATGATGAAACTAGCTACAGTACTAGGATGAAACTAGCTACAGTACTAGGATGAAACTAGCTACAGTACTAGGATGAAACTAGCTACAGTACTAGGATGGAACTAGCTACGGTACTAGGATGGAACTAGCTAAGGTAATAGGATGGAACTAGCTACAGTACTAGGATGAAACTAGCTACGGTACTAGGATGGAACTAGCTACGGTACTAGGATGGAACTAGCTACGGTACTAGGATGGAACTAGCTACAGTACTAGGATGGAACTAGCTACAGTACTAGGATGGAACTAGCTACGGTACTAGGATGGAACTAGCTACGGTACTAGGATGGAACTAGCTACAGTACTAGGATGGAACTAGCTACAGTACTAGGATGGAACTAGCTACAGTACTAGGATGGAACTAGCTACAGTACTAGGATGGAACTAGCTACAGTACTAGGATGGAACTAGCTACAGTACTAGGATGGAACTAGCTACAGTACTAGGATGGAACTAGCTACAGTACTAGGATGGAACTAGCTACGGTACTAGGATGGAACTAGCTACGGTACTAGGATGGAACTAGCTACGGTACTAGGATGGAACTAGCTACGGTACTAGGATGGAACTAGCTACAGTACTAGGATGGAACTAGCTACAGTACTAGGATGAAACTAGCTACAGTACTAGGATGGAACTAGCTACAGTACTAGGATGGAACTAGCTACGGTACTAGGATGGAACTAGCTACGGTACTAGGATGGAACTAGCTACAGTACTAGGATGGAACTAGCTACAGTACTAGGATGGAACTAGCTACAGTACTAGGATGGAACTAGCTACAGTACTAGGATGGAACTAGCTACAGTACTAGGATGGAACTAGCTACGGTACTAGGATGGAACTAGCTACAGTACTAGGATGGAACTAGCTACAGTACTAGGATGGAACTAGCTACGGTACTAGGATGGAACTAGCTACGGTACTAGGATGGAACTAGCTACGGTACTAGGATGGAACTAGCTACAGTACTAGGATGGAACTAGCTACGGTACTAGGCTGGAACCTTTCCTTTAGTTTTTAACATTTCCATTACTGATAAACGAACCCTGCCTGCTCTACATTCCAGACCTCTAGACACAGACAGCCTCAGCAGGTTTACAGTGCTGCATCGTACGCATCATCAGAACCTAACCTGGACCAGGTGTTCAGGAGACACTCTGATAGTAAACTACATGATCACAGAAACATGTTGGTCATGTCTGGGGCTGGTTGATGGTCATGTCTGGGGCTGGTTGTGGTTCATGTCTGGGGCTGGTTGTGGTTCATGTCTGGGGCTGGTTGATGGTCATGTTTGGGGCTGGTTGTGGTTCATGTCTGGGGCTGGTTGTGGTTCATGTCTGGGGCTGGTTGATGGTCATGTCTGGGGCTGGTTGATGTTCATGTCTGGGGCTCGTTGATGGTCATGTCTGGGGCTGGTTGATGGTCATGTCTGGGGCTGGTTGATGGTCATGTCTGGGGCTGGTTGATGGTTATGTCTGGGGCTGGTTGATGGTTATGTCTGGGGCTGGTTGATGGTAATGTCTGGGGCTGGTTGATGGTCATGTCTGGGGCTGGTTGTTGTTCATGTCTGGGGTTGGTTGATGGTCATGTCTGGGGCTGGTTGATGGTCATGCCTGGGGCTGGTTGTTGGTCATGTCTGGGGCTGGTTGATGGTTATGTCTGGGGCTGGTTGATGGTCATGTCTGGGGCTGGTTGATGGTTATGTCTGGGGCTGGTTGCTGGTCATGTCTGGGGCTGGTTGATGGTTATGTCTGGGGCTGGTTGTTGGTCACGTCTGGGGCTGGTTGATGGTCATGTCTGGGGCTGGTTGATGGTTATGTCTGGGGCTGGTTGTGGTTCATGTCTGGGGCTGGTTGATGGTTATGTCTGGGGCTGGTTGATGGTCATGTCTGGGGCTGGTTGATGGTCATGTCTGGGGCTGGTTGATGGTTATGTCTGGGGCTGGTTGATGGTCATGTCTGGGGCTCGTTGCTGGTCATGTCTGGGGCTGGTTGTGGTTAATGTCTGGGGCTGGTCGATGGTCATGTCTGGGGCTGGTTGTGCTTCATGTCTGGGGCTGGTTGTTGGTCATGTCTGGGGCTGGTTGATGGTCATGTCTGGGGCTCGTTGCTGGTCATGTCTGGGGCTGGTTGTGGTTCATGTCTGGGGCTGGTTGATGGCAATGTCTGGGGCTGGTTGAGCTTCATGTCTGGGGCTGGTTGATGGTCATGTCTGTGTCTGGTTGATGGTCATGTCTGGCGCTGGTTGATGGTCATGTCTGGGGCTGGTTGATGGTCATGTCTGGGGCTGGTTGATGGTCATGTCTGGGGCTGGTTGATGGTCATGTCTGGGGCTGGTTGTTGGTCATGTCTGGGGCTGGTTGATGTTACGTCTGGGGCTGGTTGATGGTCATGTCTGGGGCTGGTTGATGGTTATGTCTGGGGCTGGTTGATGGTCATGTCTGGGGCTGGTTGATGGTTATGTCTGGGGCTGGTTGATGGTAATGTCTGGGGCTGGTTGTTGGTCATGTCTGGGGCTGGTTGATGGTCATGTCTGGGGCTGGTTGATGGTCATGTCTGGGGCTGGTTGTTGTTCATGTCTGGGGTTGGTTGATGGTTATGTCTGGGGCTGGTTGTGCTTCATGTCTGGGGCTGGTTGTTGGTCATGTCTGGGGCTGGTTGATGGTCATGTCTGGGGCTGGTTGTGCTTCATGTCTGGGGCTGGTTGTTGGTCATGTCTGGGGCTGGTTGATGGTCATGTCTGTGTCTGGTTGATGGTCATGTCTGGGGCTGGTTGATGGTCATGTCTGGGGCTGGTTGATGGTCATGTCTGGGGCTGGTTGATGGTCATGTCTGGGGCTGGTTGTGCTTCATGTCTGGGGCTGGTTGTGCTTCATGTCTGGGGCTGGTTGTGCTTCATGTCTGGGGCTGGTTGATGGTCATGTCTGGGGTTGGTTGTTGGTCATGTCTGGGGCTGGTTGTTGGTCTGAATAAGTACTTGGCTGGTTCTAGGGTTCTGTCTAGGAGAAGGGGGCATGTGGGCAAGGCAGGCCAAGGTAGTGTTGTACAGACACATCTCTTGTGCCGGTGTAAGTTACACTGGCCTGGAGACCCAGAACCATGAACAGCAACCCTAGGAACACGGACAGACAGACCAGACCAGACAGACCAGACAGACAGACAGACCAGACAGACAGACCAGACAGACAGACCAGACAGACAGACCAGACAGACAGACCAGACAGACAGACCAGACAGACAGACCAGACAGACAGACAGACCAGACAGACAGACCAGACAGACAGACCAGACAGACAGACCAGACAGACCAGACAGACAGACCAGACCAGACAGACAGACAGACCCACCCACCCACCCACCCAACCACCCACCCAACCACCCACCAAACCACCCACCCAACCAAATCATGAGAAAACAAAAAGACAATTAATTGACACATTGGAAAGAATTAACAAAAAAACAGAGCAAGAATACCTGACCACTGTGACTGACCCAAAATTACGGAAAGCTTTGACTATGTACAGACTCAGTGAGCATAGCCTTGCTATTGAGAAAGGCCGCCGTAGGCAGACATGGCTCTCAAGAGAAGACAGGCTATGTGCTCACTGCCCACAAAATGAGGTGGAAACTGAGCTGCACTTCCTATCCTCCTGCCCAACGTATGACCATATTAGAGAGACATATTTCCCTCAGATTACAAAGATCCACAAAGAATTCGAAAACAAATCCAATTTTGATAAACTCCCATATCTACTGGGTGAAATTCCACATTGTGCCATCACAGCAGCAAGATTTGTGACCTGTTGCCACGAGAAAAGGGCAACCAGTAAAGAACACATATCATTGTAAATACAACCCATATTTATGCTTATTTATTTTATATTGTGTCCTTTAACCATTTGTACATTGTTAAAACAGTGTATATATACAGTGCCTTGCGAAAGTATTCGGCCCCCTTGAACTTTGCGACCTTTTGCCACATTTCAGGCTTCAAACATAAAGAAATAAAACTGTATTTTTTTGTGAAGAATCAACAACAAGTGGGACACAATCATGAAGTGGAACGACATTTATTGGATATATCAAACTTTTTTAACAAATCAAAAACTGAAAAATTGGGCGTGCAAAATTATTCAGCCCCTTTACTTTTAGTGCAGCAAACTCTCTCCAGAAGTTCAGTGAGGATCTCTGAATGATCCAATGTTGACCTAAATGACTAATGATGATAAATACAATCCACCTGTGTGTAATCAAGTCTCCGTATAAATGCACCTGCACTGTGACAGTCTCAGAGGTCCGTTAAAAGCGCAGAGAGCATCATGAAGAACAAGGAACACACCAGGCAGGTCCGAGATACTGTTGTGAAGAAGTTTAAAGCCGGATTTGGATACAAAAAGATTTCCCAAGCTTTAAATATCCCAAGGAGCACTGTGCAAGCGTTAATATTGAAATGGAAGGAGTATCAGACCACTGCAAATCTACCAAGACCTGGCCGTCCCTCTAAACTTTCAGCTCATACAAGGAGAAGACTGATCAGAGATGCAGCCAAGAGGCCCATGATCACTCTGGATGAACTGCAGAGATCTACAGCTGAGGTGGGAGACTCTGTCCATAGGACAACAATCAGTCGTATATTGCACAAATCTGGCCTTATGGAAGAGTGGCAAGAAGATAGCCATTTCTTAAAGATATCCATAAAAAGTGTCGTTTAAAGTTTGCCACAAGCCACCTGGGAGACACACCAAACATGTGGAAGAAGGTGCTCTGGTCAGATGAAACCAAAATTGAACTTTTTGGCAACAATGCAAAACGTTATGTTTGGCATAAAAGCAACACAGCTCATCACCCTGAACACACCATCCCCACTGTCAAACATGGTGGTGGCAGCATCATGGTTTGGGCCTGCTTTTCTTCAGCATGGACAGGGAAGATGGTTAAAATTGATGGGAAGATGGATGGAGCCAAATACAGGACCATTCTGGAAGAAAACCTGATGGAGTCTGCAAAAGACCTGAGACTGGGACGGAGATTTGTCTTCCAACAAGACAATGATCCAAAACATAAAGCAAAATCTACAATGGAATGGTTCAAAAATAAACATATCCAGGTGTTAGAATGGCCAAGTCAAAGTCCAGACCTGAATCCAATCGAGAATCTGTGGAAAGAACTGAAAACTGCTGTTCACAAATGCTCTCCATCCAACCTCACTGAGCTCGAGCTGTTTTGCAAGGAGGAATGGGAAAAAATGTCAGTCTCTCGATGTGCAAAACTGATAGAGACATACCCCAAGCGACTTACAGCTGTAATCGCAGCAAAAGGTGGCGCTACAAAGTATTAACTTAAGGGGGCTGAATAATTTTGCACGCCCAATTTTTCAGTTTTTGATTTGTTAAAAAAGTTTGAAATATCCAATAAATGTCGTTCCACTTCATGATTGTGTCCCACTTGTTGTTGATTCTTCACAAAAAATACAGTTTTATATATTTATGTTTGAAGCCTGAAATGTGGCAAAAGGTCGCAAAGTTCAAGGGGGCCGAATACTTTCGCAAGGCACTGTATATATAATATGACATTTGTAATGTCTTTATTGTTTTTTGAAACTTCTGTATGTGTAATGTTTACTGTTAATTTTTATTGTTTATTTCACTTTATATATTCACTTTATATATTATCTACCTCACCTGCTTTGGCAATGTTAACACGTTTCCCATGCCAATAAAGCCCTTGAATTGAATTGAATTGAATAGAGAGAGAGAGACAGAGAGACAGATAGGGGGAGAGAGAGAGAGACAGACAGAGAGAGAGAGACAGAGAGAGACAGAGATAGAAAGAGAGACAGATAGAGAGACAGATAGATCGAGAGACTGATAGATAGAGAGACAGAGAGAGAGACAGACAGAGAGAGAGACAGATAGGGAGAGGGAGACAGATAGATAGAGAGACAGACAGAGAGAGAGAGACAGACAGACAGAGAGAGCACCGCTGGACTGGTGTCCCAGACTTGTGTATGTGTCCTGGCTGATGCATGTGTGCATGTGCTTGTGTGTTTGTGCATGTGTGTGTTGTATTCACACTCTCTTTCTCTCTCTATTTTATAGTTGGGGCAGTAAAAGTTGTGTATCTCAACCTGTTGGCTCTGAGGCCTGGCTTAACGATGCTCAGCGGAGTCTCCCGTGGAGAAGAGACATATTTATGTTGGCAATATATGCCAGGGAATTAAGATCATAAAACTGGATGACCACACAAAAATGTCATTAACTGCGAGGGGAGGCTGTTTGATAAGAGCAGCTTTATTAATGCACCATGGGTTGAAGTGAAACCGTCCGCACATCACTTTCTTACCAACAATATCTCCCTTTGTTCTGTTGTTTTCTAGCTGCATTCAAAGGACAGGATATATCCCCACTAAATATCCTGCTCTGTTTGGACAGGCCATCAGTATTACTACATCATCACAGAGGGTACAACTATGTCAGTAATGCTTTATTTTGTTGTATTTCTGGACCACTGGTAGGGTTATAGCTAAGTTCTGGACCACTGGTAAGGTTATAGCTATGTTCTGGACCACTGGTAGGGTTAAAGCTAAGTTCTGGACCACATGTAGGGTTATAGCTATGTTCTGGATCACTGGTAGGGGTATAGCTATGTTCTAGACCACTGGTAGGGTTATAGCTATGTTCTGGACCACTGGTAGGGGTATAGCTATGTTCTGGACCACTGGTAGGGTTAAAGCTATGTTCTGGACCACAGGTAGGGTTATAGCTATGCTCTGGACCACTGGTAGGGATATAGCTATGTTCTAGACCACTGGTAGGGTTATATCTATGTTCTGGACCACTGGTAGGGTTATAGCTATGTTTTGGACCACTGGTAGGGTTATAGTTGTGTTCTGGACCACTGGTAGGGTTATAGCTATGTTCTGGACCACTGGCAGGGTTATAGCTATGTTCTAGACCACTGGTAGGGTTATAGCTATGTTCTGGACCACTGGTAGGGTTATAGCTATGTTCTGGCCCACTGGTGGGGTTATAGCTATGTTCTGGCCCACTGGTAGGGTTATAGCTATGTTGTGGACCACTGTAGGGTTATAGCTATGTTCTGGACCACTGGTAGGGTTATAGCTATGTTCTGGACCACTGGTAGGGTTATAGCTATGTTCTGGACCACTGTAGGGTTATAGCTATGTTCTGGCCCACTGGTGGGGTTATAGCTATGTTCTGGACCACTGGTAGGGTTATAGCTATGTTGTGGACCACTGTAGGGTTATAGCTATGTTGTGGACCACTGGTAGGGTTATAGCTATGTTCTGGACCACTGGTAGGGTTATAGCTATGTTCTGGACCACTGTAGGGTTATAGCTATGGAACCCTCTTTGGAAACGGTTATACATTGAACTCAAAAATGTTCTGCCTGGATCTGAAATGTTTCTAAAGGAACAAAAAGGGGTCCTCAAAGGGTTCTCTGATGGGGACAGCCAATTAACACTTTTTTTTAAGAGTGTAGCATTTGAAGTGTGTTCTAAACTTCAATGTCCCTGTCAATGATTTCCTAGTAGTGAAATAAATCCATGAGTTCTGAGTTTATATATATAGTTAACCCTTATATGCTCTCCCCTTCTTTCCATATGAGCCGTCAAAACAAAGGTACATTTGTAGTATTTGTATTTGTAGTATTTGTAGTAGTAGTTGTATTAATAGTATCAGTATTAGTATTATTAGTATTATTAGCATTGGTATTATTAGTATCATTAATAGTATTAGTATTGGTATTATTAGTATTATTAGTATTATTAACAGTATTCGTAGTAGTAGTGTTATTATTGGTATTAATATTATTGGTAATATTATTATTATTATTATTATTATTATTATTATTATTATTATTATTATTATTATTGGTATTAATATTATTACTAGTACTAGTAGTATTTGTAGTATTATTAGTGTTATTAGTGTTAGTGGTATTACTATTATTAATATGTATTATTATTATTGGTATTATTAGTATTAGTGTTATTAGTATTATTTGTAGTATTATTATTACTATTAGTAGTATTTGTAGTATTAGTGGTATGAATAGTTTTGGTTTTATTATTAGTATTAATAGTATTAGTATCAGTATTATTAGTAGTATTAGTATAATTAGTAGCATCAGTATTAGTATTATTAGTAGTATCAGTATTATTAGCAGTGTTAGTAGTATTAGTATTAGTAGTATTAGTAGTGTTAATGATATCAGTATTAGTATTATTAGTAGTATTAGCACTAGTAGTGGTATTGGTAGTAGTATTGTTAGTAGTATTGTTAGTATTATTAGTAGTATTAATCGTATCAGGATTAGTGGTAGTAGTGGTTTTAGTAGTATTAATAGTATGCGTGGTATTGGTAGTATTAGTATTATTAGTGGTATTAATAGTATCAGTATTCATATTATTAGTAGTACTGGTATTAGTAGTATTAGCGGTAGTGTTAGTATTAGTGTCATTAGCAGTATTAGTATTAGTAGTAGTATTGGTGGTACTAGTATTATTATTAGCAGTATAAATAGTATTGGTATTAGTATTATCAGTGGTATTAGTATTATTAATACTATTAGTAGAATTAGTATTACTATTGGTAGTAGTATTAGTGTTACTAGTAGTGTTAGTATTTTTTTTTTGCAACTTGGGTTTGAGAATAGCGCTTTACAAAATAAATGAATGATTTATTGTTATCACGAATGTGGACTGTCCATATAAAAATAAATGTAGTAAAGTAATCACTGTCAGTGTAAAGTATCTAACCCCTGGGATGTCCTCAGCAAACAGGCTCACAATGTTGGTCGGCATTTTAGTCTGCAGTATCTGGTGTTTTTATTTAACCAGGAAAGTCAGATAAGAACAAATTCTTATTTTCAATGACGGCCTACCGGGGACCAGCCTTGTTCAGGGGCAGAAAGACAGATTTTTACCTTCTCAGCTAAGGGATTCGATCCAGCAACTTTTCGGTTACTGGCCCAACGCTCTAACCACAAGGCCTGTCGCCCCATGAGGGATAGTTGGCATGTTCAGAAAGTGAAGAATTGATCTGAATTGTGTTTGTAATTAGCGTCTTCCCCGGCGGATCGTCTGCTCATTAAGAAGAGTATGGTAATGAGGCTGCTGATGAATAAACGTGTGTCAAACTGTCATGAAGCCACAGTCAGTCTGCCAACTGTCAAAATAACAAACTTTATGAACACCTCGTCCTGGACAAAGACAAAATGTTGGTTTAGCTCTCTAGGCTTTCAGATGAAAGTGAGCCTAATGATGGGACAATATGATTTAATCCCCATTGTTCAGGCTCTCCAGTGTGTCTGTAAAACAAAACCTTTCACTGCACCTATCCACATTTTCACACTCAGTAAACTGTTTTCAACACTGTACTTCATTTAAACCTCATCTCTCACAGTAAACTGTTTTCAACACCGTTAATATACTGTACTTCATTTAAACCTCATCTCTCACAGTAAACTGTTTTCAACACTGTTAATATACTGTACTTCATTTAAACCTCATCTCTCACAGTAAACTGTTTTCAACACTGTTAATATACTGTACTTCATTTAAACCTCATCTCTCACAGTAAACTGTTTTCAACACTGTTAATAACCTCATCTCTCACAGTAAACTGTTTTCAACACCGTTAATATACTGTACTTCATTTAAACCTCATCTCTCACAGTAAACTGTTTTCAACACTGTTAATATACTGTACTTCATTTAAACTTCATCTCTCACAGTAAACTGTTTTCAACACTGTTAATATACTGTACTTCATTTAAACCTCATCTCTCACAGTAAACTGTTTTCAACACCGTTAATATACTGTACTTCATTTAAACCTCATCTCTCACAGTAAACTGTTTTCAACACTGTTAATATACTGTACTTCATTTAAACCTCATCTCTCACAGTAAACTGTTTTCAACACTGTTAATAACCTCATCTCTCACAGTAAACTGTTTTCAACACCGTTAATATACTGTACTTCATTTAAACCTCATCTCTCACAGTAAACTGTTTTCAACACTGTTAATATACTGTACTTCATTTAAACTTCATCTCTCACAGTAAACTGTTTTCAACACTGTTAATATACTGTACTTCATTTAAACCTCATCTCTCACAGTAAACTGTTTTCAACACCGTTAATATACTGTACTTCATTTAAACCTCATCTCTCACAGTAAACTGTTTTCAACACTGTTAATATACTGTACTTCATTTAAACCTCATCTCTCACAGTAAACTGTTTTCAACACTGTTAATATACTGTACTTCATTTAAACCTCATCTCTCACAGTAAACTGTTTTCAACACCGTTAATATACTGTACTTCATTTAAACCTCATCTCTCACAGTAAACTGTTTTCAACACTGTTAATATACTGTACTTCATTTAAACTTCATCTCTCACAGTAAACTGTTTTCAACACCGTTAATATACTGTACTTCATTTAAACCTCATCTCTCACAGTAAACTGTTTTCAACACTGTTAATATACTGTACTTCATTTAAACCTCATCTCTCACAGTAAACTGTTCATCAGATGACACTCATAGGACTTCATGTTACACAATACATGTATGTTTTGTTCGGTAAAGTTCATATTTATATCCAGAAATCTGAGTTTACATTGGCGTGTTATGTTCCGTAGTTCCAAAACATGCGGTGATGCTGCAGAGAGCCACATCAATTTACAGAAATACTCATAATAAACATTTATAAAACATACAACTGTAACGGTTTTCTTGATGAGAAGGAGAGTCGGACCAAAATGCGGCGTGTCTATTGCAATCCATGTTTAATGAAGAAACACACTAAACACAAACACTACCAAAACAATAAACTTAACAAAAACCGAAACAGCCTATACTTGTGTAACCTAACACAGAACAATGACATCAGGACACTAAGGACAATCACCCACCACAAACTCAAAGAATATGGCTGCCTAAATATGGTTCCCAATCAGAGACAACGATAAACACCTGCCTCTGATTGAGAACCACTTCAGACAGCCATAGACTTAGCTAGAACACCCCACTAGCTACAATCCCCATACATACACACCACATACAAAAACCCATGCCACACCCTGGCCTGACAAAATAAATAAAGATAAACACAAAATACTTTGACCAGGGTGTGACAGAACCCCCCCCCTAAGGTGCGGACTCCCGAACGCACCTCAAAACAATAGGGAGGGTCCGGGTGGGCGTCTGTCCATGGTGGCGGCTCCGGCGCGGGACGTGGACCCCACTCAATCAATGTCTTAATCCCTTCTCCTCGCGTCCCTGGATAGTCCACCCTCGCCGCCGACCATGGCCTAGTAGTCCTCACCCAGAACCCCACTGGACTGAGGAGCAGATCGGGACTGAGGGGCAGCTCGGGACTGAGGCAGCTCGGGACTGAGGGGAAGCTCAGGAGTGAGAGGAAGCTCAGGAGTGAGAGGAAGCTCAGGAGTGAGAGGAAGCTCAGGCAGGTTGATGAATCTACCAGATCCAGGCTGGCTGGTGGTTTCGGCAGATCCTGGCTGACTGGCAGATCTTGGCTGACTGGCAGATCCTGGCTGACTGGCAGATCTTGGCTGACTGGCAGATCTTGGCTGACTGGCAGATCCTGGCTGACTGGCAGATCCTGGCCGACTGGCAGATCCTGGCCGACTGGCAGATCTGGAAGAGTCTGGTCGACTGGCAGATCTGGAAGAGTCTGGTCGACTGGCAGATCTGGAAGAGTCTGGTCGACTGGCAGATCTGGAAGAGTCTGGTCGACTGGCAGATCTGGAAGAGTCTGGTCGACTGGCAGATCTGGAAGAGTCTGGTCGACTGGCAGATCTGGAAGAGTCTGGTCGACTGGCAGATCTGGAAGAGTCTGGTCGACTGGCAGATCTGGAAGAGTCTGGTCGACTGGCAGATCTGGAAGAGTCTGGTCGACTGGCAGATCTGGAAGAGTCTGGTCGACTGGCAGATCTGGAAGAGTCTGGTCGACTGGCAGATCTGGAAGAGTCTGGTCGACTGGCAGATCTGGAAGAGTCTGGTCGACTGGCAGATCTGGAAGAGTCTGGTCGACTGGCAGATCTGGAAGAGTCTGGTCGACTGGCAGATCTGGAAGAGTCTGGTCGACTGGCAGATCTGGAAGAGTCTGGTCGACTGGCAGATCTGGAAGAGTCTGGTCGACTGGCAGATCTGGGAGAGTCTGGTCGACTGGCAGCTCTGGCTGCTCCATGCTGACTGGCTGCTCCATGATGACTGGCAGCTCTGGCTGCTCCATGCTGACTGGCTGCTCCATGATGACTGGCAGCTCTGGCTGCTCCATGCTGACTGGCTGCTCCATGCTGACTGGCAGCTCTGGCTGCTCCATGCTGACTGGCTGCTCCATGCTGACTGGCAGCTCTGGCTGCTCCATGCTGACTGGCTGCTCTGGCTGCTCCATGCTGACTGGCTGCTCCATGCTGACTGGCTGCTCCATGCTGACTGGCGGCCCTGGCTGCTCCATGCTGACTGGCGGCCCTGGCTGCTCCATGCTGACTGGCGGCCCTGGCTGCTCCATGCTGACTGGCAGCTCTGGCGGCTCCTTGCAGACTGGCAGCTCTGGCGGCATCCTGCAGACAGGCAGCTCTGGCGGCATCCTGCAGACAGGCAGCTCTGGCCGCTCCTTGCAGACTGGCAGCTCCTTGCAGACTGGCAGCTCTATGCAGACTGGCAGCTCCTTGCAGACTGACAGCTCCTTGCTAACTGGCAGCTCTATGCTAACTGGCAGCTCTATGCTAACTGGCAGCTCTATGCTAACTGGCAGCTCTATGCTAACTGGCAGCTCTATGCTAACTGGCAGCTCTATGCTAACTGGCAGTTCTGAACAGGCGGGAGACTCCGGCAGCGCTGTAGAGAAGGAAGGCTCTAACAGCGCTAAACAGGCGGGAGACTCCGACAGCGCTGGAGAGGAGGAGGGCTCCGACAGCGCTGGACAGGCGAGGCGCACTGTAGGCCTGATGCGTGGTGCTGGCACTGGTGGTACTGGGCCGAGGACACGCACAGGAAGCCTGGTGCGGGGAGCTGCTACCGGAGGGCTGGGGTGTGGAGGTGGCACAGGATGGGTTAGACCGTGAAGGCGTACTGGAGATCTTGAGAGCAGTGCTGGCACAGGACGTGCAAGGCTAGGGAGGTGCACAGGAGGCCTGGTACGTGAGACTGGCACCATCTTCACCAGCCGACTAACACGCACCTCAGGACGAGTATGGAGCGCTGACCCAGGTGCCATCAAATCCCCGACACGCTCCGTCGGGCGAATTCCATGTTTAAAACACCAACACAGCAACTCCCTCATTTCTCTCTCCTCCAATCTCCCCATTAACTCCTTCACAGTCTCTGTTTCGCTCACCTCCAACACCGGCTCTGGTTCTGGTCTCCTCCTTGGCTCCTCACGATAAACAGGGAGAGTTGGCTCAGGTCTGGCTCCTGACTCTGCCACACTCTCCCTGAGCCCCCCCCCAAGAAATTTTTGGGGCTGACTATGGGGCCTCCGTCCGCGCCGCCTTGCTTGCTTCGCAAACTCCATTCTCCTATATCCTTCCAAGAAGTATAGTCCATACTGTACTCCACTTTGGGCTGTTCCTGCCTGTTGACACGCTGCTTGGTCCGTTGGTGGTGGGTGATTCTGTAACGGTTTTCTTGATGAGAAGGAGAGTCGGACCAAAATGCGGCGTGTCTATTGCAATCCATGTTTAATGAAGAAACACACTAAACACAAACACAACCAAAACAATAAACTTAACAAAAACCGAAACAGCCTATACTTGTGTAACCTAACACAGAACAATGACATCAGGACACTAAGGACAATCACCCACCACAAACTCAAAGAATATGGCTGCCTAAATATGGTTCCCAATCAGAGACAACGATAAACACCTGCCTCTGATTGAGAACCACTTCAGACAGCCATAGACTTAGCTAGAACACCCCACTAGCTACAATCCCCATACATACACACCACATACAAAAACCCATGCCACACCCTGGCCTGACAAAATAAATAAAGATAAACACAAAATACTTTGACCAGGGTGTGACAACAACTGTTATGCATGGATTTATAGATCCACTTCTCCTTAATTAAACAGCTTGGAACAATTACAGAAAATAATGGCATGGCTTTAGAAGCTTCTGATAGGGTAATTGACATCATTTGAGTCAATTGAAGATGTACCTGTGGATGTATTTCAAGACCTACCTTCAAACTCAGTGCCTCTTTGCTTGATATCATGGGAAAATCAAAAGAAATCAGCCAAGACCTCAGGAAAAAAATTGTAGACTGCCACAAGTCTGGTTCATGCTTGGGAGCAATTTCCAAATGCCTGAAGGACCATGTTCATCTGTACAAACAATTGTATGCAAGTATAAACACCATGGGACCACGCAGCCGTCATACCGCTCAGGAAGGAGACTTTGGTGCGAAAAGTGCAAATCAATCCCAGAACAACAGCAAAGGACCTTGTGAAGATGCTGGAGGAAACAGGTACAAAGTATCTATGTCCACTGTAAAACAAGTCTTATATCAACATCACCAGAAAGGCCGCTCAGCAAGGAAGAAGCCACTGCTCCAAAACGGCCATAAAAAGACAGAAAACTGTTTCCAACTGCACATGGGAACAAAGATCGTACTTTTTGGAGAAATGTCCTCTGGTCTGATGAAACAAAAGTAGAATTGTTTGGCCATAGGGTCCATCATTATGTTTGGCGGAAACGTTTGACCCAAGTTAAACAATTTAAAGGCAATACTACCAACTACTAATTGAGTGTATGTAAACTTCTGACCCACTGGGGATGTGATGAAAGAAATAGAAGCTGAAATCAATCATTATGTCTAATATTATTCTGACATTTCACATTCTTAAAATATAGTGGTGATCCTAACTGACCTAAAAAAATGAATTTTTACTGGGATTAAATGTCAGGAATTGTGAAAAACCGAGTTGAAATGTAGTTGGCTAAGGTGTATGTAATCTTCCGTCTTCTGTATACTTAATAAAACCTCTCTACGCTAGGGGGCGGTATTTTCACGTCCGGATGAAAATCATGCCCAAAGTAAACTGCCTGCTACTCAGGCCCAGAGGCAAGAATATACATATCATTAGTATATATGGATAGAAAACACTCTGACATTTCTAAAACTGTTTGAATGATGTCTGTGAATATAACAGAACTAATTTGGCAGGTGAAACCATCCAGGAATATTCTTTTTTGAGGTCACTCTCTTTTCAATAGATTTTCTATGGGGATCTAGATTTCAAAGGCACTTGCTTGCAGTTCCTATCACTTCCACTGGATGTCAACAGTCTTTAGAAATTGGTTGGGTTTTTTAATTTGAGAAATGAAGAAGTAGACCTGTTCAGAACGAGGCTTGAATCTAGTGTACTGTTTGTTGGAGGCGCACAACCTGAAAGCATGCTCCACTTTGTTTTCGTCTGGTATTGAACGCAGTTTATCCCGTCTTAAATTTTAGCGATGATTTACGTTTAAAAATACCTAAAGTTTTATTCGGAAAGTTGTTTGAAATGTTTGGACAAAGATTACAGGTAAGATATTTTGTAGTCATGTTGCGCGAGTTGGAACCGGTGTTTTTCTGGATCAAACGCACCAAAGAAATTGACATTTTGGATATATAATGATGGAATTAATTGAACAAAAGGACCATTATTGATGTTTATGGGACATATTGCGCCTGGCGGGATGAAATATGATTGTCTGTGCTTGTTTGATAGGGTGCTTTCCTCAGATAATCGCATGGTTTGTTTTCGCCATAAAGCCTTTTTGAAATCTGACACCGTGGCCGGATTAACAAGAAGTCAAGCTTTAATTTGACATATTGCATGTGTATTATTGCATGTGTATTTTCAAGAATGTTAATTATTATACAATTATTTACAATTCTGTATTTTGAATTTGGCACCCTGCACTTTCACTGGATGTTGGTCAGGTGGGACGGTAGCGTCCCATCTAGCCTAGAGAGGTCATTAATAAAACACAGATAGTAGTAACCAAAAAACTGGTTAAACATCTGATGCAGCACTCCATTCACTCTCCTTGGTAAAATAGCCCTTACACAGCCTTGAGGTGGGTTTTGTGTCATTGTCCTGTTGAAAGACAAATGACAGTCCCACTAAGTGCAAAACAGATGGGATTGCGTATCGCTGCAGAATGCTGTGGTAGCCATGCTGGTTTAGTTTGCCTTGAATTCTAAATAAATCACAGACAGTGTCACCAGCAAAGCACCCCCACACCCTCACCCCCACACCCCCTTTGGACTTATCAGACCAAAGGACAAATTTCCACTGGTCTCATGTCCATTGCTTGGGTTTCTTGGTTCATGTATCTTGGCCCAAGCAAGTCTCTTCTTCTCATTGGTGTCCTTTAGTAGTGGTTTCTTTGCAGCAATTCGACCATGAAGGCCTGATTCACACAGTCTCCTCTGATCAGTTGATGTTGAGATGTGTCTGTTACTTGAACTCTGTGAAGCATATATTTGGGTTGCAATCTGAGGAGAAGTTAACTCTAACAAACTTATCCTCTGCAGCAGAGGTAACTCTGGGTCTTCCTTTCCTATGGCGGGGTTCATGAGAGCCAGTTTCATCATAGCGCTTGATGGTTTTTGCGACTGCCCTTGAAACTTTCAAAGTTCTTGAAATGTTCTGCATTGACTGACCTTCATGTCTTAAAGTAATGATGGACTGTCGTTTCTCTTTGCTCATTTGAGCTGTTCTTGCCATAATATTGACTTGGTACTTTACCAAATAGGGCTATCTTCTGTATACCACCCCTACCTTGTCACAACACAACTGATTGGCTCAAATTCCATTAAGAAGGAAATAAATTCCACAAATGTACTTTTAATGAATTAACCTCATGGTTGAGAGAATGCCAAGAGTTTACAAAGCTGTCATCAAGGCAAAGGGTGGCTACTTTGAATAATCTCAAATATAAGATATATTTTGATTTGTTTACAAAATAATTGGAAACTACATGATTCCATAAGTGTTCTTTCATAGTTTTGATGTCTTCACTGTTATTCTACAATATAGAAAATAGTAAAAATTAAAGAAAAACCCTGGAATGAGTAGGTGCGTCCAAACCTTTGACTGGTACTGTATATATATTTTTTTGTCAATTTCAATTTACCACAGAATTGTATTTTTTACAGGTCAGCCAATATATGTTTTGACCACAGAATTGTATTTTTTACAGGTCAGCCAATATATGTTTTGACCACAGAATTGTATTTTTTACAGGTCAGCCAATATACGTTTTGACCACAGAATTGTATTTTTTACAGGTCAGCCAATATACGTTTTGACCACAGAATTGTATTTTTTACAGGTCAGCCAATATACGTTTTGACCACAGAATTGTATTTTTTACAGGTCAGCCAATATACGTTTTGACCACAGAATTGTATTTTTTACAGGTCAGCCAATATACGTTTTGACCACAGAATTGTATTTTTTACAGGTCAGCCAATATAGGTTTTGACCACAGAATTGTATTTTTTACAGGTCAGCCAATATACGTTTTGACCACAGAATTGTATTTTTTACAGGTCAGCCAATATACGTTTTGACCACAGAATTGTATTTTTTACAGGTCAGCCAATATACGTTTTGACCACAGAATTGTATTTTTTACAGGTCAGCCAATATACGTTTTGACCACAGAATTGTATTTTTTACAGGTCAGCCAATATATGTTTTGACCACAGAATTGTATTTTTTACAGGTCAGCCAATATATGTTTTGACCACAGAATTGTATTTTTTACAGGTCAGCCAATATATGTTTTGACCACAGAATTGTATTTTTTACAGGTCAGCCAATATATGTTTTGACCACAGAATTGTATTTTTTACAGGTCAGCCAATATATGTTTTGACCACAGAATTGTATTTTTTACAGGTCAGCCAATATATGTTTTGACCACAGAATTGTATTTTTTACAGGACAGCCAATATATGTTTTGACCACAGAATTGTATTTTTTACAGGTCAGCCAATATATGTTTTGACCACAGAATTGCATTTTTTACAGGTCAGCCAATATATGTTTTGACCACAGAATTGTATTTTTTACAGGTCAGCCAATATATGTTTTGACCACAGAATTGTATTTTTTACAGGTCAGCCAATATACGTTTTGACCACAGAATTGTATTTTTTACAGGTCAGCCAATATACGTTTTGACCACAGAATTGTATTTTTTACAGGTCAGCCAATATGTGTGTTGGATTTCTAAGATATTCTCAGGTTTGTATCAAAACAAATTGTCAAAAAACTCTAAGTCCAGCCTGTAGGACCTGTTTCAAATGATGATGTTAACAGCTCATATGCTTACCCTCTCGGCAATGGGAAAAACACCCTTTCTATTTCATTTACTTTTACCCAAGTTCAATTACATTCTTCTCACCATAAAATCATGTAATATAAAATAACGGCACAGGATTTATAACCATATCTTGTCTGCTCAATGAACTACCCTACAGCCTAAAATGCCTGTGGCATGGCGCATAGCCAGACAACTCAGAATATGTTAAACATGTTTATATTAATTAATGGTCAGTTACAGTTACCGTCTGACAAAACGTCATGACCTAGTCAGGTCTCCACAAGGTAGTAAGATGTACGAAGTGGTCATTCCCCTCAGTCTCTCCTAGCGAGGGCCACAGATGTAAAAAAAAAAAATAAGGGCACATTTTACAACACATTCATTTCATGGGAGGACCAGGGAGTAAATGCCATGTTTGAACAAAGATAAAAGTTGTATCTTTCTGCCAAGAACGTGTTTTCTTTTTTGAGACCTTTTGTAAGGAATACTTTGATGCAAATTTCCAAAACAATTTTTATACGTTCTCCATAACTTTATGTATAGTATAAGTGTGCATTATTTTAAAATCTTTCAAAAAGAAAGCCCACACTTCTCTCTATGTAATGCTCCGGGTGTCGTGGGTGTGGAGTCAAATGCAGGAGACAGAGAGTTCAATGCTGCGCGTCTTTTAATCGCACCAATGCACCACAGGGTGCTCACAAAAACGTTACGTTCCCAAAACACAGGGAATCAAAATGTACAATGGGAAACAATCCCGACCGGACACTAACACGTGCCTATACCACAGAGCCGAAGGTTTACATAGAAATAATCCCGCACAACAACCAGGCGGGCCGGCTGTCTAATAAAGACAAACTAATTAAACATTCACAGGTGCTACCACTCAACATACAAGGAGGGGAAGGAAAAACAATCAGTGGCAGCTAATAGGCCGGTGACGACGACCGCCGAGCGCCACCTGCCCGGGAAAGGGAAACACCCTCGGTCGGACTCGTGACACTCTACTTCATAAATTCCACATAATCAAATATTTTGATGACAATTTTTTTTTTTTTTTTTTTTTTTTTTTTTTTTTTTACATTCTCCCATGTGTTCACGTAAAACTGTTTTTCTTCTATTGTGTGTCGATGAAGCAAACCTTCATAAACCCCACCAATATGAAACCTCCATTCTTCATAAACCCCACCAATATGAAACCTCCATTCTTCATAAACCCAACCAATATGAAAACTCCATTCTTCATAAACCTAACCAATATAACATAAAGAGGATAATTGTATGTATTGTATAATAATAATAAAGGTAAATATTGCAGTTAATTATTAATCTGATACACTGAATGCACTCAATGCTTTGTGGTGCGAAGTAACTAATAAGCGTGTGGAGAGATTAGACATTTAGCAAAGAAGAGCTTAGACTTTTAGCATGGAGAGATTAGACATTTAGCATGGAGAGATTAGACATTTAGCAAAGAAGAGTTTAGACTTTTAGCATGGAGAGATTAGACATTTAGCATGGAGAGATTAGACATTTAGCATGGAGAGATTAGACATTTAGCATGGAGAGATTAGACATTTAGCATGGAGAGATTAGACATTTAGCATGGATAGATTAGACATTTAGCATGGAGAGATTAGACATTTAGCATGGAGAGATTAGACATTTAGCATGGATAGATTAGACATTTAGCAAAGAAGAGCTTAGACTTTTAGCATGGAGAGATTAGACAGTTAGCATGGAGAGATTAGACATTTAGCAAAGAAGAGTTTAGACATTTAGCATGGAGAGATTAGACATTGAGCATGGAGAGATTAGACATTTAGCATGGAGAGATTAGACGTTTAGCAAAGAAGAGCTTAGACTTTTAGCATGGAGAGATTAGACATTTAGCATGGAGAGATTAGACGTTTAGCAAAGAAGAGCTTAGACTTTTACCATGGAAAAAAAGTATATATACAGTGAGTGCAAATGAGGTAAATTAAGGAAATAAATAGGCCATGGTGGCGAAGTAATTACATTATAGCAATTAAACACTGGAATGGTAGATCGGCAGAAGATGAATGTGAAGGTAGAGATACTGGGGTGCAAAGGAGCAAGATAAATAAATAAATACCAGTATGGGGATGAGGTAGGTAGATAGATGGGCTGTTTACAGGTGGGTAAGTACAGGTGCAGTGATATGTAAGCTGCTCTGACAGCTGGTGCTTAAAGCTAGTGAGGGAGATGTGAGTCTCCAGCTTCAGAGATTTTTGCAATTCGTTCCAGTCATGGGCAGCAGAGAACTGGAAGGAAAGACGACCAAAGGAGGAATTGGCTTTGGGGGTGACCAGTGAGATATACCTGCTGGAGCGCGTGCTACGAGTGGGTGCTGTTGTATTGTAGATATGTAGTGGTGGTATTATACATGTTGTATTGTAGTGGTGGTATTATACATGTTGTATTGTAGTGGTGGTATTATACATGTTGTATTGTAGTGGTGGTATTATATATGTTGTATTGTAGTGGTGGATTTATACATGTTGTATTGTAGTGGTGGTATTATGCATGTTGTATTGTAGTGGTGGTATTATACATGTTGTATTGTAGTGGTGGTATTATACATGTTGTATTGTAGTGGTGGTATTATACATGTTGTATTGTAGTGGTGGTATTATACATGTTGTATTGTAGTGGTGGTATTATACATGTTGTATTGTAGTGGTGGTATTATACATGTTGTATTGTAGTGGTGGTATTATACATGTTGTATTGTAGTGGTGGTGTTATTATACATGTTGTATTGTAGTGGTGGTATTATACATGTTGTATTGTAGATATGTAGTGGTGGATTTATACATGTTGTATTGTAGTGGTGGTAGTATACATGTTGTATTGTAGTGGTGGTAGTATACATGTTGTATTGTAGTGGTGGTATTATACATGTTGTATTGTAGTGGTTGTATTATACATGTTGTATTGTAGTGGTGGTATTATACATGTTGTATTGTAGATATGTAGTGGTATTATACATGTTGTATTGTAGTGGTGGTATTATACATGTTGTATTGTAGATATGTAGTGGTATTATACATGTTGTATTGTAGTGGTGGTATTATACATGTTGTATTGTAGTGGTGGTAGTATACATGTTGTATTGTAGTGGTGGTATTATACATGTTGTATTGTAGTGGTGTTATTATACATGTTGTATTGTAGTGGTGGTATTATACATGTTGTATTGTAGTGGTGGTATTATACATGTTGTATTGTAGTGGTGGTATTATACATGTTGTATTGTAGTGGTGGTATTATACATGTTGTATTGTAGATATGTAGTGGTGGATTTATACATGTTGTATTGTAGTGGTGGTAGTATACATGTTGTATTGTAGTGGTGGTAGTATACATGTTGTATTGTAGTGGTGGTATTATACATGTTGTATTGTAGTGGTGGTATTATACATGTTGTATTGTAGTGGTGGTATTATACATGTTGTATTGTAGTGGTGGTATTATACATGTTGTATTGTAGTGGTGGTGGTATTATACATGTTGTATTGTAGTGGTGGTGGTATTATACATGTTGTATTGTAGTGGTGGTAGTATACATGTTGTATTGTAGTGGTGGTATTATATATGTTGTATTGTAGTGGTGGTATTATACATGTTGTATTGTAGTGGTGGTATTATACATGTTGTATTGTAGTGGTGGTATTATACATGTTGTATTGTAGTGGTGGTATTATATATGTTGTATTGTAGTGGTGGTATTATACATGTTGTATTGTAGTGGTGGTATTATACATGTTGTATTGTAGTGGTGGTATTATACATGTTGTATTGTAGTGGTGGTATTATACATGTTGTATTGTAGTGGTGGTATTATACATGTTGTATTGTAGTGGTGGTATTATACATGTTGTATTGTAGTAGTGGTATTATACATGTTGTATTGTAGTGGTGGTATTATACATGTTGTATTGTAGTGGTGGTATTATACATGTTGTATTGTAGTGGTGGTATTATACATGTTGTATTGTAGTGGTGGTATTATACATGTTGTATTGTAGTGGTGGTATTATACATGTTGTATTGTAGTGGTGGTATTATACATGTTGTATTGTAGTGGTGGTATTATACATGTTGTATTGTAGTGGTGGTATTATACATGTTGTATTGTAGTGGTGGTATTATACATGTTGTATTGTAGTGGTGGTATTATACATGTTGTATTGTAGTGGTGGTATTATACATGTTGTATTGTAGTGGTGGTATTATACATGTTGTATTGTAGTGGTGGTATTATACATGTTGTATTGTAGTGGTGGTATTATACATGTTGTATTGTAGTGGTGGTATTATACATGTTGTATTGTAGTGGTGGTATTATACAATTTGTGTTGTAGTGGTGGTATAGTACATGTTGTATTGTAGTGGTGGTATTATACATGTTGTATTGTAGTGGTGGTATTATACATGTTGTATTGTAGTGGTGGTATTATACATGTTGTATTGTAGTGGTGGTATTATACATGTTGTATTGTAGTGGTGGTATTATACATGTTGTATTGTAGTGGTGGTATTATACATGTTGTACTGTAGTGGTGGTATTATACATGTTGTATTGTAGATATGTAGTGGTGGTATTATACATGTTGTATTGTAGTGGTGGTGGTATTATACATGTTGTATTGTAGTGGTGGTATTATACATGTTGTATTGTAGTGGTGGTGGTATTATACATGTTGTATTGTAGATATGTAGTGGTGGTATTATACATGTTGTATTGTAGTGGTGGTATTATACATGTTGTATTGTAGTGGTGGTAGTATACATGTTGTATTGTAGTGGTGGTATTATACATGTTGTATTGTAGTGGTGGTATTATACATGTTGTATTGTAGTGGTGGTATTATACATGTTGTATTGTAGTGGTGGTATTATACATGTTGTATTGTAGTGGTGGTAGTATACATGTTGTATTGTAGTGGTGGTATTATACATGTTGTATTGTAGTGGTGGTGGTATTATACATGTTGTATTGTAGTGGTGGTATTATATATGTTGTATTGTAGTGGTGGTATTATACATGTTGTATTGTAGTGGTGGTATTATACATGTTGTATTGTAGTGGTGGTATTATACATGTTGTATTGTAGTGGTGGTATTATACATGTTGTATTGTAGTGGTGGTATTATACATGTTGTATTGTAGTGGTGGTATTATACATGTTGTATTGTAGTGGTGGTATTATACATGTTGTATTGTAGTGGTGGTGGTATTATACATGTTGTATTGTAGTGGTGGTATTATACATGTTGCATTGTAGTGGTGGTATTATACATGTTGCATTGTAGTGGTGGTATTATACATGTTGTATTGTAGTGGTGGTATTATACATGTTGTATTGTAGTGGTGGTATTATACATGTTGTATTGTAGTGGTGGTATTATACATGTTGTATTGTAGTGGTGGTATTATACATGTTGTATTGTAGTGGTGGTATTATACATGTTGTATTGTAGTGGTGGTATTATACATGTTGTATTGTAGATATGTAGTGGTGGTATTATACATGTTGTATTGTAGTGGTGGTATTATACTTGTTGTATTGTAGTGGTGGTATTATACATGTTGTATTGTAGTGGTGGTATTATACATGTTGTATTGTAGTGGTGGTATTATACATGTTGTATTGTAGATATGTAGTGGTGGTATTATACATGTTGTATTGTAGTGGTGGTATTATACATGTTGTATTGTAGTGGTGGTAGTATACATGTTGTATTGTAGTGGTGGTATTATACATGTTGTATTGTAGTGGTGGTATTATATATGTTGTATTGTAGTAGTGGTATTATACATGTTGTATTGTAGATATGTAGTGGTGGTATTATACATGTTGTATTGTAGTGGTGGTATTATACATGTTGTATTGTAGTGGTGGTATTGTACTTGTTGTATTGTAGTGGTGGTATTATACATGTTGTATTGTAGTGGTGGTATTATACATGTTGTATTGTAGTGGTGGTATTATACATGTTGTATTGTAGTGGTGGTATTATACATGTTGTATTGTAGATATGTAGTGGTGGTATTATACATGTTGTATTGTAGTGGTGGTATTATACATGTTGTATTGTAGTGGTGGTAGTATACATGTTGTATTGTAGTGGTGGTATTATACATGTTGTATTGTAGTGGTGGTATTATACATGTTGTATTGTAGTGGTGGTATTATACATGTTGTATTGTAGTGGTGGTATTATACATGTTGTATTGTAGTGGTGGTAGTATACATGTTGTATTGTAGTGGTGGTATTATACATGTTGTATTGTAGTGGTGGTGGTATTATACATGTTGCATTGTAGTGGTGGTATTATACATGTTGTATTGTAGTGGTGGTATTATACATGTTGTATTGTAGATATGTAGTGGTGGTATTATACATGTTGTATTGTAGTGGTGGTATTATACATGTTGTATTGTAGATATGTAGTGGTGGTATTATACATGTTGTATTGTAGTGGTGGTATTATACATGTTGTATTGTAGTGGTGGTATTATACATGTTGTATTGTAGTGGTGGTATTATACATGTTGTATTGTAGTGGTGGTATTATACATGTTGTATTGTAGTGGTGGTAGTATACATGTTGTATTGTAGTGGTGGTAGTATACATGTTGTATTGTAGTGGTGGTATTATACATGTTGTATTGTAGTGGTGGTGGTATTATACATGTTGCATTGTAGTGGTGGTATTATACATGTTGTATTGTAGTGGTGGTATTATACATGTTGTATTGTAGATATGTAGTGGTGGTATTATACATGTTGTATTGTAGTGGTGGTATTATACATGTTGTATTGTAGATATGTAGTGGTGGTATTATACATGTTGTATTGTAGTGGTGGTATTATACATGTTGTATTGTAGTGGTGGTAGTATACATGTTGTATTGTAGTGGTGGTATTATACATGTTGTATTGTAGTGGTGGTATTATACATGTTGTATTGTAGTGGTGGTATTATACATGTTGTATTGTAGTGGTGGTAGTATACATGTTGTATTGTAGTGGTGGTAGTATACATGTTGTATTGTAGTGGTGGTATTATACATGTTGTATTGTAGTGGTGGTGGTATTATACATGTTGCATTGTAGTGGTGGTATTATACATGTTGTATTGTAGTGGTGGTATTATACATGTTGTATTGTAGATATGTAGTGGTGGTATTATACATGTTGTATTGTAGTGGTGGTATTATACATGTTGTATTGTAGTGGTGGTATTATACATGTTGTATTGTAGTGGTGGTATTATACATGTTGTATTGTAGTGGTGGTATTATACATGTTGTATTGTAGTGGTGGTATTATACATGTTGTATTGTAGTGGTGGTATTATACATGTTGTATTGTAGTGGTGGTATTATACATGTTGTATTGTAGATATGTAGTGGTGGTATTATACATGTTGTATTGTAGTGGTGGTATTATACATGTTGTATTGTAGTGGTGGTGGTAGTATACATGTTGTATTGTAGTGGTGGTGGTAGTATACATGTTGTATTGTAGTGGTGGTATTATACATGTTGTATTGTAGATATGTAGTGGTGGTATTATACATGTTGTATTGTAGTGGTGGTATTATACATGTTGTATTGTAGTGGTGGTAGTATACATGTTGTATTGTAGTGGTGGTATTATACATGTTGTATTGTAGTGGTGGTATTATATATGTTGTATTGTAGTAGTGGTATTATACATGTTGTATTGTAGTGGTGGTATTATACATGTTGTATTGTAGTTGTGGTATTGTACTTGTTGTATTGTAGTGGTGGTATTATACATGTTGTATTGTAGTGGTGGTATTATACATGTTGTATTGTAGTGGTGGTATTATACATGTTGTATTGTAGTGGTGGTAGTATACATGTTGTATTGTAGTGGTGGTATTATATATGTTGTATTGTAGTAGTGGTGGTATTATACATGTTGTATTGTAGTGGTGGTATTATATATGTTGTATTGTAGTAGTGGTGGTATTATACATGTTGTATTGTAGTGGTGGTATTATATATGTTGTATTGTAGTGGTGGTATTATACATGTTGTATTGTAGTGGTGGTATTATATATGTTGTATTGTAGTAGTGGTGGTATTATACATGTTGTATTGTAGTGGTGGTATTATACATGTTGTATTGTAGTGGTGGTAGTATACATGTTGTATTGTAGTGGTGGTATTATATATGTTGTATTGTAGTGGTGGTATTATACATGTTGTATTGTAGTGGTGGTATTATACATGTTGTATTGTGGTGGTGGTATTATACATGTTGTATTGTAGTGGTGGTATTATACATGTTGTATTGTAGTGGTGGTATTATACATGTTGTATTGTAGTGGTGGTATTATACATGTTGTATTGTAGTGGTGGTATTATACATGTTGTATTGTAGTGGTGGTATTATACATGTTGTATTGTAGTGGTGGTATTATACATGTTGTATTGTAGTGGTGGTATTATACATGTTGTAATGTAGTGGTGGTATTATACATGTTGTATTGTAGTGGTGGTATTATACATGTTGTATTGTAGTGGTGGTATTATACATGTTGTATTGTAGTGGTGGTGGTATTATACATGTTGTATTGTAGTGGTGGTATTATACATGTTGTATTGTAGTGGTGGTATTATACATGTTGTATTGTAGATATGTAGTGGTGGTATTATACATGTTGTATTGTAGTGGTGGTATTATACATGTTGTATTGTAATGGTGGTATTATACATGTTGTATTGTAGTGGTGGTGGTATTATACATGTTGTATTGTAGTGGTGGTATTATACATGTTGTATTGTAGTGGTGGTATTATACATGTTGTATTGTAGTGGTGGTATTATACATGTTGTATTGTAGTGGTGGTATTATACATGTTGTATTGTAGTGGTGGTATTATACATGTTGTATTGTAGTGGTGGTATTATACATGTTGTATTGTAGATATGTAGTGGTGGTATTATACATGTTGTATTGTAGTGGTGGTATTATACATGTTGTATTGTAGTGGTGGTAGTATACATGTTGTATTGTAGTGGTGGTATTATACATGTTGTATTGTAGTGGTGGTATTATATATGTTGTATTGTAGTAGTGGTATTATACATGTTGTATTGTAGATATGTAGTGGTGGTATTATACATGTTGTATTGTAGTGGTGGTATTATACATGTTGTATTGTAGTGGTGGTATTGTACTTGTTGTATTGTAGTGGTGGTATTATACATGTTGTATTGTAGTGGTGGTATTATACATGTTGTATTGTAGTGGTGGTATTATACATGTTGTATTGTAGTGGTGGTATTATACATGTTGTATTGTAGATATGTAGTGGTGGTATTATACATGTTGTATTGTAGTGGTGGTATTATACATGTTGTATTGTAGTGGTGGTAGTATACATGTTGTATTGTAGTGGTGGTATTATACATGTTGTATTGTAGTGGTGGTATTATACATGTTGTATTGTAGTGGTGGTATTATACATGTTGTATTGTAGTGGTGGTAGTATACATGTTGTATTGTAGTGGTGGTATTATACATGTTGTATTGTAGTGGTGGTGGTATTATACATGTTGCATTGTAGTGGTGGTATTATACATGTTGTATTGTAGTGGTGGTATTATACATGTTGTATTGTAGATATGTAGTGGTGGTATTATACATGTTGTATTGTAGTGGTGGTATTATACATGTTGTATTGTAGTGGTGGTATTATACATGTTGTATTGTAGATATGTAGTGGTGGTATTATACATGTTGTATTGTAGTGGTGGTATTATACATGTTGTATTGTAGTGGTGGTATTATACATGTTGTATTGTAGTGGTGGTATTATACATGTTGTATTGTAGTGGTGGTATTATACATGTTGTATTGTAGTGGTGGTAGTATACATGTTGTATTGTAGTGGTGGTAGTATACATGTTGTATTGTAGTGGTGGTATTATACATGTTGTATTGTAGTGGTGGTGGTATTATACATGTTGCATTGTAGTGGTGGTATTATACATGTTGTATTGTAGTGGTGGTATTATACATGTTGTATTGTAGATATGTAGTGGTGGTATTATACATGTTGTATTGTAGTGGTGGTATTATACATGTTGTATTGTAGATATGTAGTGGTGGTATTATACATGTTGTATTGTAGTGGTGGTATTATACATGTTGTATTGTAGTGGTGGTAGTATACATGTTGTATTGTAGTGGTGGTATTATACATGTTGTATTGTAGTGGTGGTATTATACATGTTGTATTGTAGTGGTGGTATTATACATGTTGTATTGTAGTGGTGGTATTATACATGTTGTATTGTAGTGGTGGTAGTATACATGTTGTATTGTAGTGGTGGTATTATACATGTTGTATTGTAGTGGTGGTGGTATTATACATGTTGCATTGTAGTGGTGGTATTATACATGTTGTATTGTAGTGGTGGTATTATACATGTTGTATTGTAGATATGTAGTGGTGGTATTATACATGTTGTATTGTAGTGGTGGTATTATACATGTTGTATTGTAGTGGTGGTATTATACATGTTGTATTGTAGTGGTGGTATTATACATGTTGTATTGTAGTGGTGGTATTATACATGTTGTATTGTAGTGGTGGTATTATACATGTTGTATTGTAGTGGTGGTATTATACATGTTGTATTGTAGATATGTAGTGGTGGTATTATACATGTTGTATTGTAGTGGTGGTATTATACATGTTGTATTGTAGTGGTGGTGGTAGTATACATGTTGTATTGTAGTGGTGGTGGTAGTATACATGTTGTATTGTAGTGGTGGTATTATACATGTTGTATTGTAGATATGTAGTTGTGGTATTATACATGTTGTATTGTAGTGGTGGTATTATACATGTTGTATTGTAGTGGTGGTAGTATACATGTTGTATTGTAGTGGTGGTATTATACATGTTGTATTGTAGTGGTGGTATTATATATGTTGTATTGTAGTAGTGGTATTATACATGTTGTATTGTAGATATGTAGTGGTGGTATTATACATGTTGTATTGTAGTGGTGGTATTATACATGTTGTATTGTAGTGGTGGTATTGTACTTGTTGTATTGTAGTGGTGGTATTATACATGTTGTATTGTAGTGGTGGTATTATACATGTTGTATTGTAGTGGTGGTATTATACATGTTGTATTGTAGTGGTGGTATTATACATGTTGTATTGTAGTGGTGGTATTATACATGTTGTATTGTAGTGGTGGTAGTATACATGTTGTATTGTAGTGGTGGTATTATATATGTTGTATTGTAGTAGTGGTGGTATTATACATGTTGTATTGTAGTGGTGGTATTATATATGTTGTATTGTAGTAGTGGTGGTATTATACATGTTGTATTGTAGTGGTGGTATTATATATGTTGTATTGTAGTGGTGGTATTATACATGTTGTATTGTAGTGGTGGTATTATATATGTTGTATTGTAGTAGTGGTGGTATTATACATGTTGTATTGTAGTGGTGGTATTATACATGTTGTATTGTAGTGGTGGTAGTATACATGTTGTATTGTAGTGGTGGTATTATATATGTTGTATTGTAGTGGTGGTATTATACATGTTGTATTGTAGTGGTGGTATTATACATGTTGTATTGTGGTGGTGGTATTATACATGTTGTATTGTAGTGGTGGTATTATACATGTTGTATTGTAGTGGTGGTATTATACATGTTGTATTGTAGTGGTGGTATTATACATGTTGTATTGTAGTGGTGGTATTATACATGTTGTATTGTAGTGGTGGTATTATACATGTTGTATTGTAGTGGTGGTATTATACATGTTGTATTGTAGTGGTGGTATTATACATGTTGTATTGTAGTGGTGGTATTATACATGTTGTATTGTAGTGGTGGTGGTATTATACATGTTGTATTGTAGTGGTGGTATTATACATGTTGTATTGTAGTGGTGGTATTATACATGTTGTATTGTAGATATGTAGTGGTGGTATTATACATGTTGTATTGTAGTGGTGGTATTATACATGTTGTATTGTAATGGTGGTATTATACATGTTGTATTGTAGTGGTGGTGGTATTATACATGTTGTATTGTAGTGGTGGTATTATACATGTTGTATTGTAGTGGTGGTATTATACATGTTGTATTGTAGTGGTGGTATTATACATGTTGTATTGTAGTGGTGGTATTATACATGTTGTATTGTAGTGGTGGTATTATACATGTTGTATTGTAGTGGTGGTGGTATTATACATGTTGTATTGTAGTGGTGGTGGTATTATACATGTTGTATTGTAGTGGTGGTATTATACATGTTGTATTGTAGTGGTGGTATTATACATTTTGTATTGTAGTGGTGGTAGTATACATGTTGTATTGTAGTGGTGGTATTATACATGTTGTATTGTAGTGGTGGTATTATATATGTTGTATTGTAGTGGTGGTATTATACATGTTGTATTGTAGTGGTGGTATTATACATGTTGTATTGTAGTGGTGGTATTATACATGTTGTATTGTAGTGGTGGTATTATACATGTTGTAATGTAGTGGTGGTATTATACATGTTGTATTGTAGTGGTGGTATTATACATGTTGTATTGTAGTGGTGGTATTATACATGTTGTATTGTAGTGGTGGTGGTATTATACATGTTGTATTGTAGTGGTGGTGGTATTATACATGTTGTATTGTAGTGGTGGTATTATACATGTTGTATTGTAGTGGTGGTATTATACATGTTGTATTGTAGTAGTGGTATTATACATGTTGTATTGTAGTGGTGGTATTATACATGTTGTATTGTAGTGGTGGTATTGTACTTGTTGTATTGTAGTGGTGGTATTATACATGTTGTATTGTAGTGGTGGTATTATACATGTTGTATTGTAGTAGTGGTATTATACATGTTGTATTGTAGTGGTGGTATTATACATGTTGTATTGTAGTGGTGGTATTGTACTTGTTGTATTGTAGTGGTGGTATTATACATGTTGTATTGTAGTGGTGGTATTATACATGTTGTATTGTAGTAGTGGTATTATACATGTTGTATTGTAGTGGTGGTATTATACATGTTGTATTGTAGTGGTGGTATTATACATGTTGTATTGTAGATATGTAGTGGTGGTATTATACATGTTGTATTGTAGTAGTGGTATTATACATGTTGTATTGTAGTGGTGGTATTATACATGTTGTATTGTAGTGGTGGTATCATACATGTTGTATTGTAGTGGTGGTATCATACATGTTGTATTGTAGTGGTGGTATTATACATGTTGTATTGTAGTGGTGGTATTATACATGTTGTATTGTAGTGGTGGTAGTATACATGTTGTATTGTAGTGGTGGTATTATACATGTTGTATTGTAGTAGTGGTATTATACATGTTGTATTGTAGATATGTAGTGGTGGTATTATACATGTTGTATTGTAGTTATGTAGTGGTGGTATTATACATGTTGTATTGTAGTGGTGGTATTATACATGTTGTATTGTAGTGGTGGTATTGTACTTGTTGTATTGTAGTGGTGGTATTATACATGTTGTATTGTAGTGGTGGTATTATACATGTTGTATTGTAGTGGTGGTATTATACATGTTGTATTGTAGTGGTGGTATTATACATGTTGTATTGTAGTGGTGGTATTATACATGTTGTATTGTAGTGGTGGTATTATACATGTTGTATTGTAGTGGTGGTAGTATACATGTTGTATTGTAGTGGTGGTATTATATATGTTGTATTGTAGTAGTGGTGGTATTATACATGTTGTATTGTAGTGGTGGTATTATATATGTTGTATTGTAGTAGTGGTGGTATTATACATGTTGTATTGTAGTGGTGGTATTATATATGTTGTATTGTAGTGGTGGTATTATACATGTTGTATTGTAGTGGTGGTATTATATATGTTGTATTGTAGTAGTGGTGGTATTATACATGTTGTATTGTAGTGGTGGTATTATACATGTTGTATTGTAGTGGTGGTAGTATACATGTTGTATTGTAGTGGTGGTATTATATATGTTGTATTGTAGTGGTGGTATTATACATGTTGTATTGTAGTGGTGGTATTATACATGTTGTATTGTGGTGGTGGTATTATACATGTTGTATTGGAGTGGTTGTATTATACATGTTGTATTGTAGTGGTGGTATTATACATGTTGTATTGTAGTGGTGGTATTATACATGTTGTATTGTAGTGGTGGTATTATACATGTTGTATTGTAGTGGTGGTATTATACATGTTGTATTGTAGTGGTGGTATTATACATGTTGTATTGTAGTGGTGGTATTATACATGTTGTAATGTAGTGGTGGTATTATACATGTTGTATTGTAGTGGTGGTATTATACATGTTGTATTGTAGTGGTGGTATTATACATGTTGTATTGTAGTGGTGGTGGTATTATACATGTTGTATTGTAGTGGTGGTATTATACATGTTGTATTGTAGTGGTGGTATTATACATGTTGTATTGTAGATATGTAGTGGTGGTATTATACATGTTGTATTGTAGTGGTGGTATTATACATGTTGTATTGTAATGGTGGTATTATACATGTTGTATTGTAGTGGTGGTGGTATTATACATGTTGTATTGTAGTGGTGGTATTATACATGTTGTATTGTAGTGGTGGTATTATACATGTTGTATTGTAGTGGTGGTATTATACATGTTGTATTGTAGTGGTGGTATTATACATGTTGTATTGTAGTGGTGGTATTATACATGTTGTATTGTAGTGGTGGTGGTATTATACATGTTGTATTGTAGTGGTGGTGGTATTATACATGTTGTATTGTAGTGGTGGTATTATACATGTTGTATTGTAGTGGTGGTATTATACATGTTGTTTTGTAGTGGTGGTAGTATACATGTTGTATTGTAGTGGTGGTATTATACATGTTGTATTGTAGTGGTGGTATTATATATGTTGTATTGTAGTGGTGGTATTATACATGTTGTATTGTAGTGGTGGTATTATACATGTTGTATTGTAGTGGTGGTATTATACATGTTGTATTGTAGTGGTGGTATTATACATGTTGTAATGTAGTGGTGGTATTATACATGTTGTATTGTAGTGGTGGTATTATACATGTTGTATTGTAGTGGTGGTATTATACATGTTGTATTGTAGTGGTGGTGGTATTATACATGTTGTATTGTAGTGGTGGTATTATACATGTTGTATTGTAGTGGTGGTATTATACATGTTGTATTGTAGATATGTAGTGGTGGTATTATACATGTTGTATTGTAGTGGTGGTATTATACATGTTGTATTGTAGTAGTGGTATTATACATGTTGTATTGTAGTGGTGGTATTATACATGTTGTATTGTAGTGGTGGTATTGTACTTGTTGTATTGTAGTGGTGGTATTATACATGTTGTATTGTAGTGGTGGTATTATACATGTTGTATTGTAGTAGTGGTATTATACATGTTGTATTGTAGTGGTGGTATTATACATGTTGTATTGTAGTGGTGGTATAGTACTTGTTGTATTGTAGTGGTGGTATTATACATGTTGTATTGTAGTGGTGGTATTATACATGTTGTATTGTAGTAGTGGTATTATACATGTTGTATTGTAGTGGTGGTATTATACATGTTGTATTGTAGTGGTGGTATTATACATGTTGTATTGTAGTGGTGGTATTATACATGTTGTATTGTAGTGGTGGTATTATACATGTTGTATTGTAGATATGTAGTGGTGGTATTATACATGTTGTATTGTAGTGGTGGTATTATATATGTTGTATTGTAGTGGTGGTATTATACATGTTGTATTGTAGTGGTGGTATTATACATGTTGTATTGTAGTGGTGTTATTATACATGTTGTATTGTAGTGGTGGTATTATACATGTTGTATTGTAGTGGTGGTATTATACATGTTGTATTGTAGTGGTGGTATTATACATGTTGTATTGTAGTGGTGGTATTATACATGTTGTATTGTAGTGGTGGTATTATACATGTTGTATTGTAGTGGTGGTATTATACATGTTGTATTGTAGTGGTGGTATCATACATGTTGTATTGTAGTGGTGGTATTATACATGTTGTATTGTAGTGGTGGTGTTATTATACATGTTGTATTGTAGTGGTGGTATTATACATGTTGTATTGTAGATATGTAGTGGTGGTATTATACATGTTGTATTGTAGTGGTGGTATTATACATGTTGTATTGTAGTGGTGGTATTATACATGTTGTATTGTAGATATGTAGTGGTGGTAGTATACATGTTGTATTGTAGTGGTGGTATTATACATGTTGTATTGTAGTGGTATTATTATACATGTTGTATTGTAGTGGTGGTATTATACATGTTGTATTGTAGTGGTGGTATTATACATGTTGTATTGTAGTGGTGGTATTATACATGTTGTATTGTAGTGGTGGTATTATACATGTTGTATTGTAGTGGTGGTATTATACATGTTGTATTGTAGATATGTAGTGGTGGTAGTATACATGTTGTATTGTAGTGGTGGTATTATACATGTTGTATTGTAGATATGTAGTGGTGGTATTATACATGTTGTATTGTAGTGGTGGTATTATACATGTTGTATTGTAGTGGTGGTATTATACATGTTGTATTGTAGTGGTGGTATTATACATGTTGTATTGTAGATATGTAGTGGTGGTAGTATACATGTTGTATTGTAGTGGTGGTATTATACATGTTGTATTGTAGTGGTGGTATTATACATGTTGTATTGTAGTGGTGGTATTATACATGTTGTATTGTAGTGGTGGTATTATACATGTTGTATTGTAGTGGTGGTATTATACATGTTGTATTGTAGTGGTGGTATTATACATGTTGTATTGTAGTGGTGGTATTATACATGTTGTATTGTAGTGGTGGTATTATACATGTTGTATTGTAGTGGTGGTATTATACATGTTGTATTGTAGTGGTGGTATTATACATGTTGTATTGTAGTGGTGGTATTATACATGTTGTATTGTAGTGGTGGTATTATACATGTTGTATTGTAGATATGTAGTGGTGGTATTATACATGTTGTATTGTAGTGGTGGTGGTATTATACATGTTGTATTGTAGTGGTGGTATTGTACATGTTGTATTGTAGTGGTGGTATTATACATGTTGTATTGTAGTGGTGGTATTATACATGTTGTATTGTAGATATGTAGTGGTGGTATTATACATGTTGTATTGTAGTGGTGGTGGTATTATACATGTTGTATTGTAGTGGTGGTATTGTACATGTTGTATTGTAGTGGTGGTATTATACATGTTGTATTGTAGTGGTGGTATTATACATGTTGTATTGTAGTGGTGGTATTATACATGTTGTATTGTAGTGGTGGTATTATACATGTTGTATTGTAGTAGTGGTATTATACATGTTGTATTGTAGTGGTGGTATTATACATGTTGTATTGTAGTGGTGGTATTATACATGTTGTATTGTAGATATGTAGTGGTGGTATTATACATGTTGTATTGTAGTGGTGGTATTATACATGTTGTATTGTAGTGGTGGTATTATACATGTTGTATTGTAGTGGTGGTATTATACATGTTGTATTGTAGTGGTGGTATTATACATGTTGTATTGTAGTGGTGGTATTATACATGTTGTATTGTAGTGGTGGTATTATACATGTTGTATTGTAGTGGTGGTATTATACATGTTGTATTGTAGTGGTGGTGTTATTATACATGTTGTATTGTAGTGGTGGTGTTATTATACATGTTGTATTGTAGATATGTAGTGGTGGTATTATACATGTTGTATTGTAGTGGTGGTATTATACATGTTGTATTGTAGTGGTGATGGTATTATACATGTTGTATTGTAGTGGTGGTATTATACATGTTGTATTGTAGTGGTGGTATTATACATGTTGTATTGTAGTGGTGGTATTATACATGTTGTATTGTAGTGGTGGTATTATACATGTTGTATTGTAGATATGTAGTGGTGGTATTATACATGTTGTATTGTAGTGGTGGTATTATATATGTTGTATTGTAGTGGTGGTATTATACATGTTGTATTGTAGTGGTGGTATTATACATGTTGTATTGTAGTGGTGTTATTATACATGTTGTATTGTAGTGGTGGTATTATACATGTTGTATTGTAGTGGTGGTATTATACATGTTGTATTGTAGTGGTGGTATTATACATGTTGTATTGTAGTGGTGGTATTATACATGTTGTATTGTAGTGGTGGTATCATACATGTTGTATTGTAGTGGTGGTATTATACATGTTGTATTGTAGTGGTGGTGTTATTATACATGTTGTATTGTAGTGGTGGTATTATACATGTTGTATTGTAGATATGTAGTGGTGGTATTATACATGTTGTATTGTAGTGGTGGTATTATACATGTTGTATTGTAGTGGTGGTATTATACATGTTGTATTGTAGATATGTAGTGGTGGTAGTATACATGTTGTATTGTAGTGGTGGTATTATACATGTTGTATTGTAGTGGTGGTATTATACATGTTGTATTGTAGTGGTATTATTATACATGTTGTATTGTAGTGGTGGTATTATACATGTTGTATTGTAGTGGTGGTATTATACATGTTGTATTGTAGTGGTGGTATTATACATGTTGTATTGTAGTGGTGGTATTATACATGTTGTATTGTAGTGGTGGTATTATACATGTTGTATTGTAGTGGTGGTGGTATTATACATGTTGTATTGTAGATATGTAGTGGTGGTATTATACATGTTGTATTGTAGTGGTGGTGGTATTATACATGTTGTATTGTAGTGGTGGTATTGTACATGTTGTATTGTAGTGGTGGTATTATACATGTTGTATTGTAGTGGTGGTATTATACATGTTGTATTGTAGTGGTGGTATTATACATGTTGTATTGTAGTGGTGGTATTATACATGTTGTATTGTAGTGGTGGTATTATACATGTTGTATTGTAGTGGTGGTATTATACATGTTGTATTGTAGTGGTGGTATTATACATGTTGTATTGTAGTGGTGGTATTATACATGTTGTATTGTAGTAGTGGTATTATACATGTTGTATTGTAGTGGTGGTATTATACATGTTGTATTGTAGTGGTGGTATTATACATGTTGTATTGTAGATATGTAGTGGTGGTATTATACATGTTGTATTGTAGTGGTGGTATTATACATGTTGTATTGTAGTGGTGGTATTATACATGTTGTATTGTAGTGGTGGTATTATACATGTTGTATTGTAGTGGTGGTATTATACATGTTGTATTGTAGTGGTGGTATTATACATGTTGTATTGTAGTGGTGGTATTATACATGTTGTATTGTAGTGGTGGTATTATACATGTTGTATTGTAGTGGTGGTGTTATTATACATGTTGTATTGTAGTGGTGGTGTTATTATACATGTTGTATTGTAGATATGTAGTGGTGGTATTATACATGTTGTATTGTAGTGGTGGTATTATACATGTTGTATTGTAGTGGTGATGGTATTATACATGTTGTATTGTAGTGGTGGTATTATACATGTTGTATTGTAGTGGTGGTATTATACATGTTGTATTGTAGTGGTGGTATTATACATGTTGTATTGTAGTGGTGGTATTATACATGTTGTATTGTAGATATGTAGTGGTGGTATTATACATGTTGTATTGTAGTGGTGGTATTATATATGTTGTATTGTAGTGGTGGTATTATACATGTTGTATTGTAGTGGTGGTATTATACATGTTGTATTGTAGTGGTGTTATTATACATGTTGTATTGTAGTGGTGGTATTATACATGTTGTATTGTAGTGGTGGTATTATACATGTTGTATTGTAGTGGTGGTATTATACATGTTGTATTGTAGTGGTGGTATTATACATGTTGTATTGTAGTGGTGGTATCATACATGTTGTATTGTAGTGGTGGTATTATACATGTTGTATTGTAGTGGTGGTGTTATTATACATGTTGTATTGTAGTGGTGGTATTATACATGTTGTATTGTAGATATGTAGTGGTGGTATTATACATGTTGTATTGTAGTGGTGGTATTATACATGTTGTATTGTAGTGGTGGTATTATACATGTTGTATTGTAGATATGTAGTGGTGGTAGTATACATGTTGTATTGTAGTGGTGGTATTATACATGTTGTATTGTAGTGGTGGTATTATACATGTTGTATTGTAGTGGTATTATTATACATGTTGTATTGTAGTGGTGGTATTATACATGTTGTATTGTAGTGGTGGTATTATACATGTTGTATTGTAGTGGTGGTATTATACATGTTGTATTGTAGTGGTGGTATTATACATGTTGTATTGTAGTGGTGGTATTATACATGTTGTATTGTAGTGGTGGTGGTATTATACATGTTGTATTGTAGATATGTAGTGGTGGTATTATACATGTTGTATTGTAGTGGTGGTGGTATTATACATGTTGTATTGTAGTGGTGGTATTGTACATGTTGTATTGTAGTGGTGGTATTATACATGTTGTATTGTAGTGGTGGTATTATACATGTTGTATTGTAGTGGTGGTATTATACATGTTGTATTGTAGTGGTGGTATTATACATGTTGTATTGTAGTAGTGGTATTATACATGTTGTATTGTAGTGGTGGTATTATACATGTTGTATTGTAGTGGTGGTATTATACATGTTGTATTGTAGATATGTAGTGGTGGTATTATACATGTTGTATTGTAGATATGTAGTGGTGGTATTATACATGTTGTATTGTAGATATGTAGTGGTGGTATTATACATGTTGTATTGTAGTGGTGGTATTATACATGTTGTATTGTAGTGGTGGTATTATACATGTTGTATTGTAGTGGTGGTATTATACATGTTGTATTGTAGTGGTGGTATTATACATGTTGTATTGTAGTGGTGGTGTTATACATGTTGTATTGTAGTGGTGGTGTTATTATACATGTTGTATTGTAGATATGTAGTGGTGGTATTATACATGTTGTATTGTAGTGGTGGTATTATACATGTTGTATTGTAGTGGTGGTATTATACATGTTGTATTGTAGTGGTGGTATTATACATGTTGTATTGTAGTGGTGGTATTATACATGTTGTATTGTAGTGGTGGTATTATACATGTTGTATTGTAGATATGTAGTGGTGGTATTATACATGTTGTATTGTAGATATGTAGTGGTGGTATTATACATGTTGTATTGTAGTGGTGGTATTATACATGTTGTATTGTAGTGGTGGTATTATACATGTTGTATTGTAGTGGTGGTATTATACATGTTGTATTGTAGTGGTGGTATTATACATGTTGTATTGTAGTGGTGTTATTATACATGTTGTATTGTAGTGGTGGTATTATACATGTTGTATTGTAGTGGTGGTATTATACATGTTGTATTGTAGTGGTGGTATTATACATGTTGTATTGTAGTGGTGGTATTATACATGTTGTAATGTAGTGGTGGTATTATACATGTTGTATTGTAGTGGTGGTATTATACTTGTTGTATTGTAGTGGTGGTATTATACATGTTGTATTGTAGTGGTGGTATTATACATGTTGTATTGTAGTGGTGGTATTATACATGTTGTATTGTAGTGGTGGTATTATATATGTTGTATTGTAGTAGTGGTGGTATTATACATGTTGTATTGTAGTGGTGGTATTATACATGTTGTATTGTAGTGGTGGTATTATACATGTTGTATTGTAGTGGTGGTATTATACATGTTGTATTGTAGTGGTGGTGTTATTATACATGTTGTATTGTAGATATGTAGTGGTGGTATTATACATGTTGTATTGTAGTGGTGGTATTATACATGTTGTATTGTAGTGGTGGTATTATACATGTTGTATTGTAGTGGTGGTATTATACATGTTGTATTGTAATGGTGGTATTATACATGTTGTATTGTAGATATGTAGTGGTGGTATACATGTTGTATTGTAGTGGTGGTATTATACATGTTGTATTGTAGTGGTGGTATTATACATGTTGTATTGTAGTGGTGTTATTATACATGTTGTATTGTAGTGGTGGTATTATACATGTTGTATTGTAGTGGTGGTATTATACATGTTGTATTGTAGAGGTGGTGGTATTATACATGTTGTATTGTAGTGGTGGTATTATACATGTTGTATTGTAGTGGTGGTATTGTACTTGTTGTATTGTAGTGGTGGTATTATACATGTTGTATTGTAGTGGTGGTATTATACATGTTGTATTGTAGTGGTGGTATTATACATGTTGTATTGTAGATATGTAGTGGTGGTATTATACATGTTGTATTGTAGTGGTGGTATTATACATGTTGTATTGTAGTGGTGGTATTATACATGTTGTATTGTAGATATGTAGTGGTGGTAGTATACATGTTGTATTGTAGTGGTGGTATTATACATGTTGTATTGTAGTGGTGGTATTATACATGTTGTATTGTAGTGGTGGTATTATACATGTTGTATTGTAGTGGTGGTATTATACATGTTGTATTGTAGTGGTGGTATTATACATGTTGTATTGTATATATGTAGTGGTGGTATTATACATGTTGTATTGTAGTGGTGGTGGTATTATACATGTTGTATTGTAGTGGTGGTATTATACATGTTGTATTGTAGTGGTGGTATTATACATGTTGTATTGTAGTGGTGGTATTATACATGTTGTATTGTAGTGGTGGTATTATACATGTTGTATTGTAGTGGTGGTATTATACATGTTGTATTGTAGTGGTGGTATTATACATGTTGTATTGTAGTGGTGGTATTATATATGTTGTATTGTAGTGGTGGTATTATACATGTTGTATTGTAGTGGTGGTATTATACATGTTGTAATGTAGTGGTGGTATTATACATGTTGTATTGTAGATATGTAGTGGTGGTATTATACATGTTGTATTGTAGTGGTGGTGGTATTATACATGTTGTATTGTAGTGGTGGTATTGTACATGTTGTATTGTAGTGGTGGTATTATACATGTTGTATTGTAGTGGTGGTATTATACATGTTGTATTGTAGTGGTGGTGGTATTATACATGTTGTATTGTAGTGGTGGTGGTAGTATACATGTTGTATTGTAGTGGTGGTATTATACATGTTCTATTGTAGTGGTGGTATTATACATGTTGTATTGTAGTAGCGGTATTATACATGTTGTATTGTAGATATGTAGTGGTGGTATTATACATGTTGTATTGTAGAGGTGGTGGTATTATACATGTTGTATTGTAGTGGTGGTATTATACATGTTGTATTGTAGTGGTTGTATTATACATGTTGTATTGTAGTGGTGGTATTATACATGTTGTATTGTAGTGGTGGTATTATACATGTTGTATTGTAGTGGTGGTATTATACATGTTGTATTGTAGATGTGTAGTGGTGGTATTATACATGTTGTATTGTAGTGGTGGTATTATACATGTTGTATTGTAGTGGTGGTATTATATATGTTGTATTGTAGATATGTAGTGGTGGTATTATACATGTTGTATTGTAGTGGTGGTATTATATATGTTGTATTGTAGTGGTGGTATTATATATGTTGTATTGTAGTGGTGGTATTATACATGTTGTATTGTAGATATGTAGTGGTGGTATTATACATGTTGTATTGTAGTGGTGGTATTATATATGTTGTATTGTAGTGGTGGTATTATACATGTTGTATTGTAGTGGTGGTATTATACATGTTGTATTGTAGATATGTAGTGGTGGTATTATACATGTTGTATTGTAGTGGTGGTATTATACATGTTGTATTGTAGTGGTGGTATTATACATGTTGTATTGTAGATATGTAGTGGTGGTATTATACATGTGGTATTGTAGTGGTGGTATTATACATGTTGTATTGTAGTGGTGGTATTATACATGTTGTATTGTAGTGGTGGTATTATACATGTTGTATTGTAGTGGTGGTATTATACATGTTGTATTGTAGTGGTGGTATTATACATGTTGTATTGTAGTGGTGGTATTATACATGTTGTATTGTAGTGGTGGTATTATACATGTTGTATTGTAGTGGTGGTATTATACATGTTGTATTGTAGTGGTGGTATTATACATGTTGTATTGTAGTGGTGGTATTATACATGTTATATTGTAGTGGTGGTATTATACATGTTGTATTGTAGTGGTGGTATTATACATGTTGTATTGTAGTGGTGGTATTATACATGTTGTATTGTAGTGGTGGTATTATACATGTTGTATTGTAGATATCTAGTGGTGTAATAATGTTATATGATGTACTGTTTTATATTTTGTTTTATATGTAATGTAAGCGCCTTAATGTGTTTGGACTACAGGAAAAGTAGCTGCTGCCTTGGCAGGAACTAATAGGGATCCCTAAAAAACCCCAGGAAGAGTAGCTGCTGCCTTGGCAGGAACTAATAGGGATCCCTAAAAAACCCCTGGAAGAGTAGCTGCTGCCTTGGCAGGAACTAATGGGGATCCCTAAAAAAATAAAATACAAATAAAAATCAAATATATATTTCTGGATATCTGATATTTAATTCGATATCAGGAATAGAAATGCTCCAGATAGTTATGATCTTAATTTCATATATTTAGGTTATTCTCCTTAATGTGACAGATTCTACATGCATCCAATCCTGACCTCAGAAATCTCCCTGCTACCATTATAAGTACTGCTTTGAGATACTGTATGTTCAAGACACCCACCTAATGCTCGTGCACCTGTTTACATATTTGTAGAATATTCTAACCCCGGAAAGAGAATGTGCTGGAGGTGTGCCTGGTGTTTGGACACAACAAGTATCGTAACGGATATGGGCAATTTTATGGATACGATTACGATCTGAGTGTTTTTTGTAATTATCCATGGAGCCATTTTTCTCACGTCAGTCTGTCATGTGACATGGTGTAATTAAGTCAACTGGCTGTATGTTAATGCTGCTGTTCTGATTGGATTGAGTGAAGCTGTATTTCTCTGTCCAGTCACTTCATATTTTGACTTTTATTTCTGGGTGTGATCATTGAGACTGCTGCTGCCTCCTGTCATTGGCTGCTACTATGTTAAATCACATGTTTGATATTAAGCTATCAATGTGCATAATATCTAACAAGTGGAGAGCACATTCTGACTGACAGCACACTTGTCTGTCCGCTGCAAATTGACACAGACACAGGTCAGCAACACACACATACACCCCTCTGTGGCTCCTAATCTGCAGCTTCATTGGTCTATAAAAGCAGGGAGACAGATATTTTGATACCTAAAGGGGTCCTAAAATGTTTAATAAAATTGCTAAATAATCCTTGGTATGACCATTTAAAAAAAAAATCCATATGTTAGCTTAGTAGAAACCCTCAGGCTTAGACTCTCGGGTTAAAAGTCTTCTCTTCCATGAACGGTTGGAGTCGAAGAGAAAACAAAACTTCCTGGTTTTTGTCTACAACTAGGTTTCCAGATGTGCTAGGGGTCAGGGGTCGGCAGATAAGAGCACCAGGAAATGTCGTACCCTAACTAGTAACCTGTTTCCACTGTGAGCATTCCTCGCCAGAGCGGGGTGAGGGGAGAAAGGGCGCCAGCGTTTCTTCTCCACCTCCACTCCCAGGGAGCAGTCCCATTTCCCGGGAGTTATGACGCTTAGAAAAAAAACGAACAACTTGTGTAGAAAGTAAACATCCGCACCTCGACGGTGTCAACTGTGCTTATGTCTGGAAAACTTCAGACTATTTCTGGTCTAGTGATCGATGACAAACGAGCTAGCTGCCCAGGCTTACATAATTAGAAAGAGGAGATTCCCATTAATGAAATAGACAGACATGCCTATATTTCTCCTGTAGGAAACAGGAGACAATATATATTTTTTTGTTTACATTTTAACTATAAAACAACGTGAGCAGGTCTCTTTGCCAACAATAGCAAAGCAGGCATTGTGATGTTAAACAATAAGCTGGGAATAGAACGTTCGGAAGGCGAGTTGGTGCCACGGTGCTCAATAGAACTAATAGGAGCTGGCAGGGTTAAAAATGCACTAAAATAAGGCCTGTTTTTATCGTGATTACTTAAAAACGACGGGCAAGTGGGGAAATATGGTATTATTATTATGAAACTGGGCTCCACGGCGGATGCAATGAACTAGTTCTTATCAGAAAAGAACGTTGTTAAAAAAGTACGCCGGACACGTGACAATCTACACGGATTTCAGAGCACTCCCGTCTGAGTGTACCAGAGAGCAGAATAAGTAGTTTTAGGAGTGCTCAACACCCGTTGAATATGGCCAGTGTCAGTAAACGTCGGAATTAAAGGGTAATTAAATTGTTTCCAGCACAGTTACAGTCACCAACGCTCTGATTAAAACTTCTTAAGGTTTAGGGGGCAGCATTTTCACTTTTGGATAAGTAGCGTGCCCAATTTCAACTTCTTGCTACTCATCCCAAGAATATAAGATATGCATATTATTAGTAGATTTGGATAGAAAACACTCTGAAGTTTCAAAAACTGTTTGAATCATGTCTGTGATGAAATAACAGAACTTATGTAGCAGGCAAAACCCCGAGGACTAAACTTTCAGATTTTTTTTTTTAGGTCTCTGTCTGTTCAGTGTGTTCTCATTGAGAAACAATATTTCTTAGGCACTTGTTTTCAGTTCCTACCGCTTCCACTGGATGTCACCACTCTTTGGAATTTGGTTGAGGTTATTCCTTTGTGCAATGAAGAAGTACGGCAATCTAGGAAATAGGTAACACTGTTGAGAGTTGCGCAAGACTTGAAAAGTAGCGTTGTCTTGTTGTCTTCCTGTATTGAACACAGACAAATCAAATCAAAATCAAATTTATTTATATAGCCCTTCGTACATCAGCTGATATCTCAAAGTGCTGTACAGAAACCCAGCCTAAAACCCCAAACAGCAAGCAATGCAGGTGTAGAAGCACGGTGGCCATAAGAAGTTAAAGGTCTTACTCACATCGGCTGCGGAGAGCGTGATCACACAGTCGTCCGGAACAGCTGGTGCTCTCATGCATGTTTCAGTGTCATTTGCCTCGAAGCGAGCATAGAAGTAGTTTAGCTCGTCTGGTAAGCTCGTGTCACTGGGCAGCTCTCGGCTGTGCTTCCCTTTGTCGTCTGTAATGGTTTGCAAGCCCTGCCACATCCGATGAGCGTCGGAGCTCTATTACAGTACAGTGAAAGGCCTCTATTACAGTACAGTGAAAGGCCTCTATTACAGTACAGTGAAAGGGCTCTATTACAGTAAAGTGAAAGGCCGCTAGTACAGTACAGTGAAAGGGCTCTATTACAGTAAAGTGAAAGGCCGCTAGTACAGTACAGTGAAAGGCCGCTAGTACAGTACAGTGAAAGGGCTCTATTACAGTAAAGTGAAAGGCCACTAGTACAGTACAGTGAAAGGGCTCTATTACAGTAAAGTGAAAGGCCGCTAGTACAGTACAGTGAAAGGCCGCTAGTACAGTACAGTGAAAGGCCGCTAGTACAGTACAGTAAAAGGCCGCTGGTACAGTGAATCAAGGACTTCCTCTACGCCCAGCCCAAGAGTCTGACTAATTTTCTACCCCAAAAAACGCTAATACGATTATTTCAAGTGAGTGTGTCATAAGCTTAATAAGTGTGTAAATTGGCCTGTCACATAAGGCCTGACAGAGGTGGTAAATTATATGACTACAGAAGCAAAGCCCCAGCCAGGCCTCGGCCATTGTTTCTTTACACGTCGTAATCTGCCCAAATACGACAGAGACAACTACATTAGAAAAGTCGAGCAAATGAATACGACAAAGACAACTACATTAGAAAAGTCAAGCAAATGAATACGACAGAGGCAACTTTATTGCAGTATAATGATAATAATAAGCTTACAAAGATTATATGTCCCGCGAGATGTTCTCTTTCATTACAGTGTTATACCCCAAAACCTACAGGGCCTTTTGCGCCTCTAACCGACTGGCTCTTTCACTCCTCTAAAAAAGGACTGGCTTTTCCACTCCTCTAACCAAGGACTGTCTCTTCCACTCCTCTAACCAAGGACTGGCTCTTCCACTCCTCTAACCAAGGACTGGCTCTTCCATTCCTCTCACCAAGGACTGGCTCTTCCACTCCTCTAACCAAGGACTGGCTCTTTCACTCCTCTAACCAAGGACTGGCTCTTCCACTCCTCTAACCAAGGACTGGCTCTTCCTCTCCTCTAACCAAGGACTGGCTCTTTCACTCCTCTCACCAAGGACTGGCTCTTTCACTCCTCTCACCAAGGACTGGCTCTTCCACTCCTCTCACCAAGAACTGGCTCTTCCTACCACTACTGGAGTCAACCTAAATACACTGTTCATTGAAAACCAACTGGTTAAAAGGATGCAGTAAAAACATATCTACTGTGATGATAAACAACACCGGTCGATAATAGTGGAGTAGGTTGAGAGCCTCTGCAGTGGCCTGAAGGGTGTTTGGCCTGTCTGGCTGGCCTGAAGGAAGCCTGTCAAACCACTAGATGGGGACAGATCCTTTTGAAGGGGCATTGGAGACATGGTGGAGAGGCTATAAGTACACTCCTGTACAATAAACCGACTAACCAAAATGTAAAACTGACCCTGAACTTAACCCTAACCTTAACCAAACCCTTGAGCCTAATCCTAACCTTAACCTAGTTGTATATGATTTTGCAGGTCAGGATTGTCCATATAGCCTTTTCAGGTTGAGACGAGACGGGGAAGTGGAGTGAAACAGAACAGTATATAAACAGCTCTGAGGTAAAGCACAATACGAGTGCAGTAACAGCAAAGCGTTGTAAAGCAGGTGTCTACCCTGAGACCTTGGTGATTCGTGGGCCCTCACTAAACACTGTGAGGAAACATCTAACATACATATCATATTTATGTATTTTACTTGAAAAAGATCATATAATGAGGCGCTATTTGTTTTAGATTTATTTTCCTTCCAATGCTGAGGTAGAAAGACCAAAAGCCTGAATCCAATCCCAGCTCATAAGGAAACTTTATTCAGCAAAAAGTTGATACACATATTGACATTGGCATTTTTCATCCAGAAACTGAGGTTATAAATTACGACAAACTCTTAGAAATATTTCCAGCTCTCGTGATAAATTACCAAACGGATCCTTTCCCTGAATAGAGAACTTGGAGACCAGACGGAGAGAGGGCCTTGTGTCTGACAACCCTATTATATTACCAGAAACAAAGAACACAGGACTTATAGAAACACATTATATCTATAACATTCTGGAACACAATGGAACATTCTAGAATTCTGCAAGGATCTGACTGCATGCCTCTTCTGCCTAGTAGTGGTACCATGCAGTACCTCTCTAATGGAAAGGCATGATATGTCTGCCCGCTATGACTCTGGTCCCACGTCTCGTCATCCTGCTACTCTGTCCTGGATTCCCCACTCTACTACTCCCTTGGATTCCCCTCCGGACCTGCTTGCCCTGTCTCAACCCGTCTCGCCTCAGCCTCCTCACCTGCTTACCCTGTCTCAACCCCTCTCGCTCCAGCCTCAGCCTCCTCACCTGCTTACCCTGTCTCAACCCCTCTCGCTCCAGTCTCAGTCTCCTCACCTAGTTACCCTGTCTCAACCCCTCTCACTCCAGGCTCAGCCTCCTCACCTGCTTACCCAGTCTCAACCCCTCTCGCTCCAGTCTCAGCCTCCGGACCTGCTTACCCTGTCTCAACCCCTCTCGCTCCAGCCTCAGCCTCCTCACCTGCTTACCCTGTCTCAACCCCCATCGCTCCAGTCTCAGCCTCCGGACCTGCTTACCCTGTGCCAACCCCTCTCGCTCCAGCCTCAGCCTCCTCACCTGCTTACCCTGTCTCAACCCCTCTCGCTCCAGTCTCAGTCTCCTCACCTGGTTACCCAGTCTCAACCCCTCTCGTTCCAGTCTCAGCCTCCTCACCTGCTTACCCTGTCTCAACCCGTCTCGCTCCAGTCTCAGCCTCCGCACCCGATTTCCTTCAACCCACCCGAGCTTCCCCTGGCCTGCACTCCATCTCCCCCTGTCTGAGTCTGCTCTTGGGTTTCCCTGTTCCACTCCTCGTAACATTAGATGTCTACTGCTGTCAAAAGCTGTTTAATACTGTGATATACTGTATTTATTGAGTGTAGCTACAGAGTGAATCAGTACAACATTGGTGTCATGATGGTTAATAATTGTAATGAGTATGATAGGAGACAGAGTGCTGGTTTCAAGTGCAGGGCGCAGCAGGTTTATTTAGTAAATGACCACAGGAGGAGGCAGGTAGCTGGGTCCAGGGGCAGGCAGAAGGTCATACACAGGAGGAGGCAGGTAGCTGGGTCCAGGGACAGGCAGAAGGTCATACACAGGAGGAGGCAGGTAGCTGGGTCCAGGGGCAGGCAGAAGGTCATACACAGGAGGAGGCAGGTAGCTGGGTCCAGGGGCAGGCAGAAGGTCATACACAGGAGGAGGCAGGTAGCTGGGTCCAGGGGCAGGCAGAAGGTCATACACAGGAGGAGGCAGGTAGCTGGGTCCAGGGACAGGCAGAAGGTCATACACAGGAGGAGGCAGGTAGCTGGGTCCAGGGGCAGGCAGAAGGTCATACACAGGAGGAGGCAGGTAGCTGGGTCCAGGGGCAGGCAGAAGGTCATACACAGGAGGAGGCAGGTAGCTGGGTCCAGGGGCAGGCAGAAGGTCATACACAGGAGGAGGCAGGTAGCTGGGTCACGGTGTAGGTAGCTGGGTCCAGGGGCAGGCAGAAGGTCATACACAGGAGGAGGCAGGTAGCTGGGTCCAGGGGCAGGCAGAAGGTCATACACAGGAGGAGGCAGGTAGCTGGGTCCAGGGGCAGGCAGAAGGTCATACACAGGAGGAGGCAGGTAGCTGGGTCCAGGGGCAGGCAGAAGGTCATACACAGGAGGAGGCAGGTAGCTGGGTCCAGGGACAGGCAGAAGGTCATACACAGGAGGAGGCAGGTAGCTGGGTCCAGGGGCAGGCAGAAGGTCATACACAGGAGGAGGCAGGTAGCTGGGTCCAGGGGCAGGCAGAAGGTCATACACAGGAGGAGGCAGGTAGCTGGGTCCAGGGGCAGGCAGAAGGTCACACACAGGGAATCCAAGAAGTTAACAGTACAGGCCGGGAAAAGGCTAATGACGTAGTCTGGGAGATCAGGCCAGACGTTGATGACAGGACATCTGATAAGTACAGGCAGGAAATAGGCAAAACATTTTTTTAGTGAGGATGGCCAAAAACTACGATACACAGGAGGACTAATATGGAAATGAACAGAGCTCCGAATAGAAATGTGTATCAAAACAAACAATACCTTAACATGATGGGGCGCAAAGAACTGAACTAAATAGTGTGTGATAATGACATACAGGTGTGTGAACAGGGGATCAGAATTCAGGTGATTGGGATCTGGAGTGCGATCTACATGTTTGAGAGTGTGAGTTGGAAGCAGAAGTTACAATAATGTATTTATAATATTGGTGTCATGATGGTAAATAATGCATTTAGTTACTGCAGATGCAGAGTGAATCAGAGTATAATTGGTGTCATGATGGTAAATAATGCATTTAGTTACTGCAGATGCAGAGTGAATCAGAGTATAATTGGTGTCATGATGGTAAGCAATGCATTTATTTGGAGTAGCTTCAGAGTGAATCAGTATAATATTGGTGTCATGATGGTAAATAATGCATTTAGTTACTGCAGATGCAGAGTGAATCAGAGTATAATTGGTGTCATGATGGTAAATAATGCATTTATTTGGAGTAGCTTCAGAGTGAATCAATATAATATTGGTGTCATGGTGGTAAGCAATGCATTTATTTGGAGTAGCTTCAGAGTGAATCAGTATAATATTGGTGTCATGATGGTAAATAATGCATTTAGTTACTGCAGATGCAGAGTGAATCAGAGTATAATTGGTGTCATGATGGTAAATAATGCATTTATTTGGAGTAGCTTCAGAGTGAATCAATATAATATTGGTGTCATGGTGGTAAGCAATGCATTTATTTGGAGTAGCTTCAGAGTGAATCAGTATAATATTGGTGTCATGGTGGTAAGTAATGTATTTTGTTTCTGAGGTTTACATTTCACCCGGTATAAATATTCATAATAGACACTGATTGAAATATATTAAACAAACGACTTTAAAAAAACATCACCACCCTCGAATATACTGATAGACTCATCTTAATATCTCATATAACAGTCATAGAAAACACAAAAGACTGCCTCTTTAACAGAATAAATTACACATTTACCTCAATTACACATTTACCTCAACGTGCCCTTCGTTTGAGCGAGAAGGCGGAGCGGCTAGATCATGTTGGTTGATGAATTTGACAATGAGAATTCGACAATGACTGTAATAGGAAAATACGTTTCTCGACCAGAGGTGACTGAATTAATGTTCAGGATTATTGATAATAGTTATTGAAATAGTAATCAAGTATAATTTGAAAACATGAGCATGAAAATAGATAATGAACATGAATCATCATAGTAACTCACAGTAATCTGTTAAAATGCTGTTTCAGTCCTTCCTCTTTCATTAGCAGTGTGGAAAGGGCCAGAAAGAAGTGCACCCGTGAGTTTTTCTGTGAGGGTGAAGGGAGGTGGGGGAGTTAACTGTTTTTCTGAAATGCCATTTGTGGTCTTAATCTGCCATCTATTGGAATGATTTAGTAACTGCAGTTCATTCATATTATTTTTTTAAACACTGATCATACTATCAAAAAATGTCTATACCCGGTTCGCTATTAGCCAACGTTCTAATGCAGATTTTCAGCCTTAACTGAATTTGGACTCTTCTATTGTCCAGCCAATCATCACCAAACTCTAATATAAAGATGTAAAGACTCATCACCAAACTCTAATAAACTGATAGACTCATAACCACCCTCTAAAAAGGCCATGGTGGCAAAGTAAATACAATATAGCAAGTAAAACACTGGAATGGTAGATTTGCAGTGGAAGAATGTGTTAAGTAGAAATACAAATAATGGGGTGCAAAGGAGCAAAATAAATAAATAAATAAAATAAATACAGTAGGGAAAGAGGTAGTTGTTTGGGCTAAATTGTGGGTGGGCTATGTACAGGTGCAGTAATCTGTGAGCTGCTCTGACAGTTGGTGCTTAAAGCTAGTGAGGGAGATAAGTGTTTCCAGTTTCAGAGATTTTTGTAGTTCGTTCCAGTCAATTGGCAGCAGAGAACTGGAAGGAGAGGCGGCCAAAGAAAGAATTGGTTTTGGGGGTGACCAGAGAGATATACCTGCTGGAGCGCGTGCTACAGGTGGGTGATGCTAGGGTGACAAGCGAGCTGAGATAAGGGGGGACTTTACCTAGCAGGGTCTTGTAGATGACATGGAGCCAGTGGGTTTGGCGACGAGTATGAAGCGAGGTCCAGCCAACGAGAGCGTACAGGTCGCAATGGTGGGTAGTATATGGGGCTTTGGTGACAAAACAGATTGCAGTGTGATAGACTGCATCCAATTTGTTGAGTAGGGTATTGGAGGCTATTTTGTAAATGACATCGCCGAAGTCGAGGATTGGTAGGATGGTTAGTTTTACAAGGGTATGTTTGGCAGCATGAGTGAAGGATGCTTTGTTGCGAAATAGGAAGCCAATTCTAGATTTAACTTTGGATTGGAGATGTTTGATGTGGGTCTGGAAGGAGAGTTTACAGTCTAACCAGACACCTAGGTATTTGTAGTTGTCCACGTATTCTAAGTCAGAGCCGTCCAGAGTAGTGATGTTGGACAGGCGGGCAGGTGCAGGCAGCGATCGGTTGAAGAGCATGCATTTAGTTTTACTTGTATTTAAGAGCAATTGGAGGCCACGGAAGGAGAGTTGTCTGGCATTGAAGCTTGCCTGGAGGGTTGTTAACACAGTGTCCAAAGAAGGGCCAGAAGTATACAGAATGGTGTCGTCTGCGTAGAGGTGGATCAGAGACTCACCAGCAGCAAGAGCGACATCATTGATGTATACAGAGAAGAGAGTCGGTCCAAGAATTGAACCCTGTGGCACCCCCATAGAGACTGCCAGAGGTCCGGACAGCAGACCCTCTGATTTGACACACTGAACTCGATCAGAGAAGTAGTTGGTGAACCAGGTGAGGCAATCATTTGAGAAACCAAGGATGTCGAGTCTGCCGATGAGGATGTGGTGATTGACAGAGTCGAAAGCCTTGGCCAGATCAATGAATACGGCTGCACAGTAATGTTTCTTATCGATGGCGGTTAAGATATCGTTTAGGACCTTGAGCGTGGCTGAGGTGCCCCCATGACCAGCTCTGAAACCAGATTGCATAGCAGAGAAGGTATGGTGAGATTCGAAATGGTCGGTAATCTGTTTGACGACTTGGCTTTCGAAGACCTTAGAAAGGCAGGGTAGGATAGATATAGGTCTGTAGCAGTTTGGGTCAAGAGTGTCCCACCCTTTGAAGAGGGGGATGACCGCAGCTGCTTTCCAATCCTTGGGAATCTCAGACGACCCGAAAGAGAGGTTGAACAGGCTAGTAATAGGGGTGGCAACAATTTCGGCAGATAATTTTAGAAAGAAAGTGTCCAGATTGTTTAGCCCGGCTGATTTGTAGGGGTCCAGATTTTGCAGCTCTTTCAGAACATCAGCTATCTGGATTTGGGAGAAGGAGAAATGGGGAAGGCTTGGGCAAGTTGCTGTGGGGGGTGCAGTGCTGTTGACCGGGGTAGGAGTAGCCAGGTGGAAAGCATGGCCAGCCGTAGAAAAATGCTTATTGAAATTCTCAATTATAGTGGATTTATCAGTGGTGACAGTGTTTCCTATCTTCAGTGCAGTGGGCAGCTGGGAGGAGGTGTTCTTATTCTCCATGGACTTTACAGTGTCCCAGAACCTTTTTGAGTTAGTGTTGCAGGAAGCAAATTTCTGCTTGAAAAAGCTAGCCTTGGCTTTTCTAACTGCCTGAGTATAATGGTTTCTAGCTTCCCTGAACAGCTGCATATCACGGGGGCTGTTCGATGCTAATGCAGAACGCCATAGGATGTTTTTGTGTTGGTTAAGGGCAGTCAGGTCTGGGGAGAACCAAGGGCTATATCTGTTCCTGGTTCTACATTCCTTGAATGGGGCATGCTTATTTAAGATGGTTAGGAAGGCATTTAAAAAAAAGAACCAGGCATCCTCTGACGGGATGAGATCAATATCCTTCCAGGATACCCCAGCCAGGTCGATTAGAAATGCCTACTCGCTGAAGTGTTTCAGGGAGCGTTTGACAGTAATGAGTGGAGGTCGTTTGACCGCTGACCCATTACCGATGCAGGCAATGAGGCAGTGATCGCTGAGATCTTGGTTGAAGACAGCAGAGGTGTGTTTAGAGGGCAAGTTGGTTAGGATGATATCTATGAGGGTGCCCATGTTTAACGCTTTGGGGAGGTACCTGGTAGGTTCATTGATCATTTGTGTGAGATTGAGGGTAACAAGCTTAGATTGTAGGATGGCTGGGGTGTTAAGCATGTTCCAGTTTAGGTTGCCTAGCAGCACGAGCTCTGAAGATAGATGGGGGGAAATCAGTTCACATATGTTGTCCAGAGCACAGCTGGGGGCAGAGGGTGGTCTATAACAGGCGTCAACGGTGAAAGACTTGTTTTTAGAGAGGTGGATTTTTATAAGTAGAAGTTCAAATTGTTTGGGTACAGACCTGGATAATAGGACAGAACTCTGCAGGCCATCTTTGCAGTAGATTGCAACACCGCCCCCTTTGGCAGTTCTATCTTGTCTGAAATTGTTGTAGTTTGGGATGAAAATTTCATAATTTTTGGTGGTCTTCCTAAGCCAGGATTCAGACACAGCTAGAACATCCAGGTTGGCAGAGTGTGCTAAAGCACTGAATAAAACAAACTTAGGGAGCAGGCTTCTAATGTTAACATGCATGAAACCAAGGTTATTACGGTTACAGAAGTCATCAAAAGAGAGCACCTGTGGAATAGGAGTGGAGCTAGGCACTGCAGGACCTGGATTCACCTCTACATCGCCAGAGGAACAGTGGAGGAGTAGGATAAGGGTACGGCTAAAAGCAATAAGAATTGGTCGTCTAGAACATCTGGAACAGAGTTTAAAAGGAGGTTTCTGGGGGCGATAAAATAGCTTCAAGGTATAATGTACAGACAAAGGTATGGTAGGATGTGAATACAGTGGAGGTAAACCTAGGTATTGAGTGATGATGAGAGAGATATTGTCTCTAGAAACATCATTGAAACCAGGAGATGTCATTGCATGTGTGGGTGGTGGAACTGAAAGCTTGGATAAGGTATAATGAGCAGGGCTAGAGGCTCTACAGTGAAATAAGCCAATAAACACTAACCAGAACATCAATGGACAAGGCATATTTACATTAAGGAGAGGCATGCTTAGCCGAGTGATCATAAGGGTCCAGTGATTAGTGAGGTTGGTTGGGGTCACAGGGATTCAGACAGCTAGCCGGGCCATGGGTAGCAAGCTGGCAGAGGATGGAGGTCTGTTTTTAGCCACCTCATGCGTTTCCGTCGGTAGACTAGTGGGGTTCCGTGTGGTAGAGGGGACCAATCCTATTGGCAAAATAGATATAGTTGTAGTGACCCAAGAAATTGACCTATTCAGATAGCAGCCAATAAGACAGCTAACGATTAGCGGACCGCAGATGGGCGTTCAGGTAACGCCGCGACGGAGGAGCCAGCCGGATAACTCCCTCGGGTAGATAACGTCGGTAGTCCAGTTGTGAAGGCCCGGTGGGGCTCCGCGTTGGCAGTAAAACGGGTCCGGATAGGTGATTGTAGCCCAGGAGTTACTGATGGAACTCTTCAGCTGGCTAGCTCTGGAATAATTGATGTTTGCTCCGGAATCGACGTAAGCCGATAGTCATACGGATAGCAGCTAGCTAGCTGCGAGATCCAGGTAAATATGTCCAGAGTTAGCGATTGAAATGAGGGGACATGGAGAGAAAAATAGGTCCGGCATGTTCCGGTCCGAGGCGCACCGTACAAAACTGGCGATAGATTTTCGAGCTAAAGTATAGCTGATGACCACAAACCGTGGTTAGCTGAATACTAACGATTAGCCAGTAAAGAAGCTAACTAGCTTCTGATTAGCTTCTGGTAAGCTTCTGGCTAGCTTCTGGATTAGCTTCTGGCTAGCTTCCGGTTAGCTTCTATGGAGGATTACAGATTTGAGGTAAATAACACTTTTTAATTTTTTTTAATATAAATTGCTGAGGCGGGTTGCAGGAGAGTGTTTTGAAGATGAGTTTATGGAAAATAAAAAAAATATATAAAAAGGCGAAGAAAGTTGTAAATATATACATATATACGGGACGAGGACAAAAGACATCTGACAGCTATGCCATCTTGGAGCAAGAGATAAAATATACACCACCCCCTAATATACTGAGACTCATCACCACCCCCTAATATGCTAATATATAGACTCATCACCACCAACTAATATACTGAGACTAATTACCTCCCCCTAATATACTGATAGACTTAACACCACCCCCTAATATACTGATAGTCTCATAACCACCCCCTAAAATACTGATAGGTAGACTCATTACCTCCCCCTAATATACTGTTAGACTCATCACCACCCCCTATTATACTGATAGGCTCATAACCACGCCCTAATATACTGATATATAGACTCATCACCACCCCTAATATACTAATAGACTCATCACCACCCCCTAATAAACTGATAGGCTCATCAACGACCCTAATATACTGATAGTATATTAGGGGTGGTGATGAGTCTAATAGACTCCTCTCCACCCCCTATTATACTGATAGGCTCATAACCACGCCCTAATATACTGATATATAGACTCATCACCACCCCCTATTATACTGATAGGCTCATCACCACCCCTAATATACTCATCACCACCCCTAATATACTTATAGACTCATCTCCACCCCCTATTATACTGATAGGCTCATAACCACGCCCTAATATACTGATATATAGACTCATCACCACCCCCTATTATACTGATAGGCTCATCACCACCCCTAATATACTCATCACCACCCCTAATATACTGATATACCCATCACCACCCCCAAATATACTGATACTCATCACCAACCCTTAATATACTCATCACGACCCCTAATATACTGATATATAGACTCATCACCACCCCATAAAGTACTGATAGATAGATTCATTCCTATCTATCAGTATATTAGGGGTTGGTGATGAGTCTATCAGTACTTTACGGGGTGGTGATGAGTCTATATATCAGTATATTAGGGGTTGGTGATGAGTATCAGTATATTAGGGGGTGGTGATGAGTATATCTATCAGTACTTTAGCTGGCGGTGATTAGTCTATATATCAGTATATTAGGGGGTGGTGATGAGTATCAGTATATTAGGGGGTGGTGATGAGTATATCTATCAGTACTTTAGCTGGCGGTGATTAGTCTATATATCAGTATATTAGGGGGTGGTGATTCGTCTATATATCAGTATATCAGGGGGTGGTGTTGAGTATATATCAGTATATTAGGGGGTGGTGATGAGTCTCAGTATATTAGGGTTGTTGATGAGTCTATAAGTATATTAAGGGGTGGTGATGAGCCTATCAGTTTATTAGGGGGTGGTGATGAGTCTATTAGTATATTAGGGGTGGTGATGAGTATTTATCACTATATTAGGGGGTGGTGATGAGTCTATATATCAGTATATTAGGGCGTGGTTATGAGCCTATTAGTATAATAGGGGGTGGTGATGAGTCTACCTATCAGTATTTTAGGGGGTGGTGATGAGACTATCACTATATTAGGGGTGGTGATGAGCCTATCAGTATAATAGGGGGTGGTGGTGATTAGTATATTAGGGGGTGGTGATGATTCTTTCAGTACATTAGCGGTTGTTGATGAGTCTATCAGTATATTAGGGTGTGGTGATGAGTATCAGTACTTTAGGGGGTGGTGATGAATCTATCTATAAGTACTTTAGCTGGCGGTGATTAGTCTATATATCAGTATATTATGGGGTGGTGATGAGTATCAGTATATTAGGGGTTGGTGATGAGTATCAGTACTTTAGGAAGTGGTGATGAATCTATCTATCAGTACTTTAGCTGGCGGTGATTAGTCTATATATCAGTATTTTAGGGGGTGGTGATGAGTCTATCAGTATATTAGGGGGTGGTGATGAGTATCAGTATATTAGGGAGTGGTGATGAGTATCAGTATATTAGGGAGTGGTGATGAGTCTATCAGTTTATTAGGGGGTGGTGATGAGTCTATTAGTATATTAGGGAGTGGTGATGAGTCTATCAGTATATTAGGGGTGGTGATGAGTATCAGTATATTAGGGAGTGGTGATGAGTCTATCAGTATATTAGGGGTGGTGATGAGTCTATCAGTATATTAGGGGGTGGTGATGAGTATTTCAGTATATTAACGGTTGGTGATGCGTCTATGAGTACTTTAGACTCATCACCACCCCTAATATACTGATATATAGACTCATCACCACCCCGTAAAGTACTGATAGACTGATCACCACCCCTAATATACTAATAGACTCATCACCACCCCCTAATAAACTGATAGGCTCATCACCACCCCCTAATATACTCATCACCACCCCTAATATACTGACAGGCTCATCACCACCCCTCAATATAATGATAGACTCATAACCACCCCCTAATTCACTGATAGTCTCATCACCACCCCCTAAAATACAGATAGGTAGACTCATTACCTCCCCCTAATATACTGATAGACTCATCACCACCCCTTAATAAACTGATAGGCTCATCACCACCCACTATTATACTGATATATAGACTCATCACCACCCACTAATATAGTGATAGATATACTCATAACCACCCCCTAATATACTCATCACCACCCCTAATATACTGACAGGCTCATCACCACCCCTCAATATAATGATAGACTCATAACCACCCCCTAATTCACTGATAGTCTCATCACCACCCCCTGAAATACAGTTAGGTAGACTCATTACCTCCCCCTAATACACTGTTAGACTCACACCCACCCCCTAATATACTTATAGACTCATCAACGACCCTAATATACTGATAGACTCATCACCACCCCTAAAATACTGATATATAGACTCATCACCACCCACTAATATAGTGATAGATATACTCATCACCACCCCCTAATATACTGAAAGACTCATCACCACCCCTAAAATACTGATATATAGACTCATCACCACCCACTAATATAGTGATAGATATACTCATCACCACCCCCTAATATACTGATAGGCTCATCACCACCCCTAATATACTGATAGACTCATCACCACCCCTAATATACTGAAAGACTCATCACCACCCCCTAATATACTGATACTCATCACCACCCCTTAATATACTCATCACCACCCGCTAATATACTGATAGGCTCATCACCACCCCTAATATACTGATAGACTCATCACCACCCCTAATATACTGAAAGACTCATCACCACCCCCTAATATACTGATACTCATCACCACCCGCTAATATACTGATATAGACTCAACACCATCCCCTGATATACTGATAGACTCATCACCACCCCATAAAGTACTGATAGATAGATAGGGGGTGGTGATGAATCTATCAGTATATTAGGGGTTGGTGATGAGTCTTTCAGTATATTAGGGGGTGGTGATGAGTATATCTATCACTATATTAGTGGGTGGTGATGAGTCTATATATCAGTATTTTAGGGGTGGTGATGAGTCTATCAGTATATTAGGGGTTGGTGATGAGTCTATCAGTACTTTACGGGGTGGTAATGAGTCTATATATCAGTATATTAGGGGGTGGTGATGAGTCTAAAGTACTCAGACTCATCACCAACCGTTAATATACTGAAATACTCATCACCACCCCCTAATATACTGATACTCATCACCACCCCCTAAAATACTGATATATAGACTAATCACCGCCAGCTAAAGTACTGATAGATTCATCACCACCCCCTAATATACTAATCACCACCTCCTAATATACTGATAGGCTCATCTCCACCCCCTAATATACTGATAGGCTCATCACCACCAGCTAATATACTGAGATTCATCACCACCCCCTAAAGTACTGATATATAGATTCATCACCACCCCCTAATATACTGATACTCATCACCACCCCCTTATATACTCATCACCACACCCTAATACACTGATAGATACTCATCACCACCCCCTTATATACTCATCACCACACCCTAATACACTGATAGATAGTCATCACCACCCCTAATATACTCATAGGCTCATCACCACCCCCTAATATACTAATTGACTCATCACCACCCTCTAATATACTGATAGACTCATCACCACCCCTTAATATACTGATTTTGATGACATCACAGAACATATATACATTGTATCTATTACACAACAGACCACAGCATATAGAAATGCATAGTATCTATAACATGACAAACTACATAAAAAATTCACATTATCTACAAGATGACAGATCACAGCATATAGAAATATATAGTATCCATAAGATGACAGATCACAGCATATAGAAATATATAGTCTCCATAAGATGACAGATCACAGCATATAGAAATATATAGTCTCCATAAGATGACAGATCACAGCATATAGAAATATATAGTCTCCATAAGATGACAGATCACAGCATATAGAAATATATAGTCTCCATAAGATGACAGATCACAGCATATAGAAATATATAGTCTCCATAAGATGACAGATCACAGCATATAGAAATATATAGTATCTATAACATGACAGATCATGACAAAATACATAGTATCGACCACAACATACATACACATTATCTATAACATGACAAACCACAACATATATACATATATACATATACAAGATGACAGATCACAGCATATAGAAATATATAGTATCCATAACATACTTTACATGACAGAACATGACAAAATACATAGTATCTACCACAACATACATAAATACACATTATCTATAACATGACAAACCATACATATACATATTATCTATAACGTGACAGACCACAGCACATAGAAATGCATAGTATCTATAACATGACAAACCCCAGCATATATAAATACAATAAATCTGTAACATATCATACCACAGCACATCTAAATACACAGTATCTATGACATGACAGACCACAGCATATAGAATATATTTAGGCTCCTTTTTTTCTCAATATCTGCCTGAATGACTTGCCCAAAGGTAACTAACTGCCTGTTGCTCAAGTCCTGAAGCAAGCATATCAATGGTACCATTGGAAAGAAGACACTTTGCAGTTTGTGAAAATGTAAGAATACTGTAGGTGAATATAACACAATAGATATGGTAGGAGAAAATCCAAAGAAAAACCAGGCTAGTCTGTTCTGGTCTCGGCTCACACAGAACGTATTGAAAAAGTAACCAGTAGGACACTACATCACAACAGGGAGGAACCATAAGGATCAGGGAGGAGCCAGGAAGATCAGGGAGGAGCCAGGGGGGGGTATACAAAGTAACCAGTAGGACACTACATCACAACAGGGAGGAACCATAAGGATCAGGGAGGAGCCAGGAAGATCAGGGAGGAGCCAGGGGGGGTATACAAAGTAACCAGTAGGACACTACATCACAATTAAAACAAAATGAAGCCTTGGATATTCCCTGGCTGTTCCCCTAGATAGAGGTAAAGAGTTTGGAAAAGACAGTATTAACCCAGGAAGGGAAGGAAGAAAACGAGAGAGAGAGAGAAAGACAGAAAGGGGGGGGGGGGGGGGTAGATAAGGTGGAGAGTGAGGTAGAGAGAGAGAGGCTGGGAGAGAGAGAGAGACAGGGAGAGCGAAAGAGAGGGTGGGGGGGAGAGGGGGGAGAGAGAGCGAGAGAGATACTTTTTCTACCCTAATTGTCTCTGGCTTTGTGATGGATGGCTTTCTCATTGTGTCAGTTGGGCCTTTGAACACGGTTCTTTGGGGTGGAAGTAACTCCCAGCTTCCGTATCATACTATCAAAAACGGATCTGGCTGAAAGCAACTGTCTGGCATGGAGCAGAACAGGTGCAGCGCTAGACTCAAGAATCACATTGAATGATTTAATCTTCAGTGTAACATCACGCATTGTGACTACGCGGTACTGTAGGCTAAGCTAAAATGCTATTGAGAGAAAGCAATGCAGTATACAAAGTATAGTCCTGAATTTATGACTCATGTCTCAAACTGCAAAAACTGCAAAAGTGTGATTTAAAATCTCAATTTAGTTTCTACTGACAAGATTTCTTGACTTCCTTCACCTTCCACCAACATTTGTATTTCTTCAATAAAAAAGGACTCTAGGAGCTCAGATGCAATCATTTATTACCAAGTAATAGACAAGCTGTCTTCATCAGGGTATAATGAAAAACACGACAGGTCACTAGTTTGTATAGTTTGAAAGGACACACAGGTGTCTGTAATCATCAGTGGTATAGGATAGGCGTTCCACTAGCGGGACACCAGCCGACAACATCCGGTGAATTTGGAGGGCGCACAATTCAAATAAATAATCGTAATAGTAAACATTCATGAACATACAAGTATCTTATATCATTTAAAAGCTTAAATTAGGGTTAATCTAACTGCATTGTCCGATTTACAGTACACTTTACTGCGAAAGCATACCATGCGATTGTCTGAGGATGGCGCCCCACATCAACATATTTTTCAACCAGCACAGGATTTATAAAATTACAAATATTGATTAAATAAATCACTTACTTTTGAAGATCTTCCTCTGTTTGCAATCCCAAGGGACCCAGCTACAACATGAATGGTCATTTTGTTAGACAAAATCCTTCTTTATATCAAAAAGTCTGTTTAGTTGGCGCCATCAATTTCAGTTATCCACTCATCAACATGCAGACAAAGGAATCCAAAAGGCGATTGTTAAACTTCATCCAAACAAGTCAAACGATGTTTCTATTCAATCCTCAGGTACTCTAAAATTTAAATAAACCACAATATTCCATACGGAAAGTAGTATTTTCAATAGGAAAGCAAAACTAGTAAGCGTGTGCCCTCTCCCTAGTGCGCTAAAAGATTGTTGTTGTTCCGGTGTGGTCCTAACCAAAACTCAAAATTCTGAAACATTTAATAAAAACTGACATCTAGAGGAAGCCATGGGAATTGCAATCTGGGAGACGGATTAACATAGGAACAATAGGTTTCCAGTATAAGAGCCTGGGTCCTAAAAAAATAATTCTGGTTGGTTTTTCTTCAGATTTTTGCCTGTCATATCAATTCTGTTATAGTCTCAGACATCATTTTAACAGTTTTAGAAACTTAAAGGTGTTTTCTATCCAATGCTACCAATTCTATGCATATCCTGGCTCCTGGGCCTGAGTAACAGGCAGTTTATTTTGGGCATGTCAGTCAGGCAGAAATTCAGGAAACTAGACCCTATCCCAGAGAGGTTTTAACTTAAAAGTAAAATTACTTTAAAGTACTACTTAAGTAGTTTTTTTGTGGTATCTGTATTTTACTTTAGTATTTATATTTTCCCCAACTTTTACTTTTACTTCACTACATTCGTAAAGAAAATAATGATGCACTTTTTACTCCATACATTTCCCCACAAGTTACATCTTGACAGGAAAATGGTCCAATTAACACACTTATTAAGAGAACATTCCTGGGTCATTCCTACTGCCTCTTATCTAGTGGACTCACTAAACACACATGCTTCGTTTGTAAATTATGTCTGAGTGTTGGAGTGTTCAAGGAAATTATGTCGTCTGGTTTGATTAATATTTGCCAGTTGAAAGGGTTGATACTTTTAGTTTCACTTTTGATACTTAAGTACATTTTAGCAATTCCATTTACTTTTGGTACTTAAGTAAAACCAAACACTTTTATACTTTTACTCAAGTAATATTTTATTGGTTGACTTTTTCTATGAAGGTATCTTTTACTTTTAATCAATAATGAAAATTGGGTACTTTTTCCACCACTCGTAATCATGGCCGTTTTTTTGCTTAATTTTCATTGGTTGATCTACAGATATAAATAGAAAACATACAAAACATGAATGGATAGCATACGATCACAGTTTGGCTACACAGACCTACAAGCATTATTTACAATGGAAAACAAAAACATAAAAAAATGTAGTATGGCTAAGTATGGCTTCAGATCAAACTCTACATTGAGTCTTCAAGTTTCTATTTCTTATCTCCATTCCCATCACGTAAACAAAAGAAACCAAAAACGTTCCTGAAGCCAACACTTGCCCCTGAACACCCCCCACATGACTGCCACCCCCCCCCCCTCCCTTTCTATCTCTAACTTCCAAAGGGGACTTACTTATTGCCTGTGACATGTGGTTCTCCCACCAAGCAATCTTAAGATGAATGCACTGACTGTAAATCGGGATAAGAGCAACTGTTATTAATAAATTACTAAAAAGTAAAGTAAATATCACTGAGGATGTCGCCAAACAATTTATTCCTGATGATGTTTCCAATCAAGATGTGATTATTCCGCTGTTTATGAAAATAGGTTTTTTTCATGTATTTAAAAAAAATCAACACTACAGATATCCCCAGACAAACTCTCCTTTCCTACTGATGACTGTTCCAACACTATTATAACCAAGCTGGAAAACACAAATTCTACAGAATGTCTGAAAACCAACAGAAGGAGTGTTCCTCCCTGTAGAGACCTTCATGTTTTGGTCTTGCCTTCTTGTTGTATTCAGACCTCCTGTTCTCAGGGTATTGTGGCAGGACATGGCAGGGTAGCCTAGTGGGGCGGCAGGGTAGCCTAGTGGTTAGAGTGGTGGACTAGCAACTGGAAGGTTGCAAGTTCAAATCCCTGAGCTGACAAGGTACAAATCTGTCGTTCTGCCCCTGAACACTGTTCCTAGGCTGTCATTGAAAATAAGAATTTGTTCTTAACTGTCTTGCCTAGTTAAATAAAGATAAAATATCTTATTAAAGACCAAAAGATTCTTATTAAATTATTTCTGGGTGAGATGGACAGGATGATTCAACTTCACTCGTTCTAGTAATGCTACTGTCCCGTACCTTTCCTCTCTGCTCGCTGTCGTCTGCTCACACATGAAAAGACAGCATGTTTTCATGCTCCTCCAGAACATTAAATATGCCATGAAAAGGTATGAATGACATCAATTCAGGCAGAAACCCAAGGAGAGAAATGAATGATGCCATTGTGACTCTGATACATCAATCATGCTCAATACTTTGGACAAAACAATGCAGTTTTTCTTGCATTTCAGAGGTGACAAATAACACTTGTGACTGGCCCTGTTCCTAGGCAGCTGAGTTCGCCTGACATGCTGGTTAGTTTCTCTTTCATCGCTTGATGAGAGCCAAGTGAAAGTTTGGAGAGAGAGAGAGAGAGAGAGCAACACAAAGACAGAGAGACACAAAGTCAGAGAGAGACAAAGTCACAGAGAGAGAGGGAGAGAGAGAGACAGAGACACACAGCGAGAAAGAGACACAGAGAGACACAGAGACAGAGATACACAGAGAGAGACAGAGAGAGAGACACACAGAGAGAGAGAGAGAGAGAGCTGAGCTGAGCTGGAGTACACTAAGAGCTGCAACACAGATCACAATAGATTCACATTTAACACTTCGATAAAGATATTGAAGTGTTTAAAGAAAGCTTGTGAGGTGTTTAAATCGATTTTCACCCTTTTTCCACCAAACAAATAATGTGTTAATATACGAGGTCAGCTAAGAATAATCCGTCCATTGTCTTTTACTGTGCTGCTGAAAATATAGACGGACCTTGTTCAGAAAACACTGAGAAAGGGGCTATCCCTTTAATATAGACAGACCTTGTTCAGAAAACACTGAGAAAGGGGCTATCCCTTTAATATAGACAGACCTTGTTCAGTAAACACTGAGAAAGTGGCTATCCCTTTAATATAGACAGACCTTGTTCAGTAAACACTGAGAAAGAGGCTATCCCTTTAATATAGACAGACCTTGTTCAGTAAACACTGAGAAAGGGGCTATCCCTTTAATATAGACAGACCTTGTTCAGTAAACACTGAGAAAGGGGCTATCCCTTTAATAGACAGACCTTGTTCAGTAAACACTGAGAAAGGGGCTATCCCTTTAATATAGACAGACCTTGTTCAGAAAACACTGAGAAAGGGGCTATCCCTTTAATCTAGACAAACCTTGTTCAGTAAACACTGAGAAAGGGGCTATCCCTTTAATATAGACAGACCTTGTTCAGTAAACACTGAGAAAGGGGCTATCCCATTAATATAGACAGACCTTGTTCAGTAAACACTGAGAAAGGGGCTATCCCTTTAATATAGACAGACCTTGTTCAGTAAACACTGAGAAAGGGGCTATCCCTTTAATATAGACAAACCTTGTTCAGTAAACACTGAGAAAGGGGCTATCCCTTTAATGAGTTGGCAGAGAGGGGTGGAGGAAAGGGAGGGGGATGCTGTCAAAGGTCCACACAGTTTAAGAGGAAACCAATTAATGCCGGATTAACATTCATGGCTATTTACAGTTACTTTTGTACCTGTTTCTGCACTCTGACTTAATTTTTTGGGAAAAGAGAGAGAGAACGAGAGAGAGAATGAGAGGGAGAGAGATATGGGACGGCAGGTAGCCAAGTGGTTAGAGCGTTGGACTAGTAACCGAAAGGTTGGAAGATTGAATCCCTGAACTGACAAGGAAAAATCTGTCGTTCTGCCGCTGAACAAGGCAGCTAACCCACTGTTCCCAGACCAGTTAACCCACTGATCCTAGACCAGTTAACCCACTGTTCCCAGACCAGTTAACCCACTGTTCCCAGACCAGTTAACCCACTGTTCCCAGACCAGTTAACCCACTGATCCTAGACCAGTTAACCCACTGTTCCTAGACCAGTTAACCCACTGTTCCTAGACCAGTTAACCCACTGTTCCTAGACCAGTTAACCCACTGTTCCCAGACCAGTTAACCCACTGATCCTAGACCAGTTAACCCACTGATCCTAGACCAGTTAACCCACTGATCCTAGACCAGTTAACCCACTGATCCTAGACCAGTTAACCCACTGATCCTAGACCAGTTAACCCACTGATCCCAGACCAGTTAACCCACTGTTCCCAGACCAGTTAACCCACTGTTCCCAGACCAGTTAACCCACTGTTCCCAGACCAGTTAACCCACTGTTCCCAGACCAGTTAACCCACTGTTCCCAGACCAGTTAACCCACTGTTCCTAGACCAGTTAACCCACTGTTCCTAGACCAGTTAACCCACTGTTCCTAGACCAGTTAACCCACTGTTCCTAGACCAGTTAACCCACTGTTCCTAGACCAGTTAACCCACTGTTCCTAGACCAGTTAATCCACTGTTCCTAGACCAGTTAACCCACTGTTCCTGGACCAGTTAACCCACTGTTCCTGGACCAGTTAACCCACTGTTCCTGGACCAGTTAACCCACTGTTCCTGGACCAGTTAACCCACTGTTCCTAGACCAGTTAACCCACTGTTCCTAGACCAGTTAACCCACTGATCCTAGACCAGTTAACCCACTGTTCCTAGACCAGTTAACACACTGTTCCTAGACCAGTTAACACACTGTTCCTGGACCAGTACTGTTCCTAGACCAGTTAACCCACTGATCCTAGACCAGTTAACCCCCTGTTCCTAGACCAGTTAACCCACTGTTCCTAGACCAGTTAACCCACTGTTCCTAGACCAGTTAACCCACTGTTCCTAGACCAGTTAACCCACTGTTCCTAGACCAGTTAACCCACTGTTCCTAGACCAGTTAACCCACTGTTCCTAGACCAGTTAACCCACTGTTCCTGGACCAGTTAACCCACTGTTCCTGGACCAGTTAACCCACTGTTCCTAGACCAGTTAACCCACTGTTCCTAGACCAGTTAACCCACTGTTCCTAGACCAGTTAACCCACTGATCCTAGACCAGTTAACACACTGTTCCTAGACCAGTTAACACACTGTTCCTAGACCAGTTAACACACTGTTCCTGGACCAGTACTGTTCCTAGACCAGTTAACCCACTGATCCTAGACCAGTTAACCCCCTGTTCCTAGACCAGTTAACCCACTGTTCCTAGACCAGTTAACCCACTGTTCCTAGACCAGTTAACCCACTGTTCCTAGACCAGTTAACCCACTGTTCCTAGACCAGTTAACCCACTGTTCCTAGACCAGTTAACCCACTGTTCCTAGACCAGTTAACCCACTGTTCCTAGACCAGTTAACCCACTGTTCCTAGACCAGTTAACCCACTGTTCCTGGACCAGTTAACCCACTGTTCCTGGACCAGTTAACCCCCTGTTCCTGGACCAGTTAACCCACTGTTCCTGGACCAGTTAACCCACTGTTCCTGGACCAGTTAACCCACTGTTCCTGGACCAGTTAACCCACTGTTCCTAGACCAGTTAACCCACTGATCCTAGACCAGTTAACCCACTGTTCCTAGACCAGTTAACACACTGTTCCTAGACCAGTTAACACACTGTTCCTGGACCAGTACTGTTCCTAGACCAGTTAACCCACTGATCCTAGACCAGTTAACCCCCTGTTCCTAGACCAGTTAACCCACTGTTCCTAGACCAGTTAACCCACTGTTCCTAGACCAGTTAACCCACTGTTCCTGGACCAGTTAACCCACTGTTCCTGGACCAGTTAACCCACTGTTCCTAGACCAGTTAACCCACTGTTCCTAGACCAGTTAACCCACTGTTCCTGGACCAGTTAACCCACTGTTCCTAGACCAGTTAACCCACTGTTCCTAGACCAGTTAACCCACTGTTCCTAGACCAGTTAACCCACTGTTCCTAGACCAGTTAACCCACTGTTCCTAGACCAGTTAACCCACTGTTCCTAGACCAGTTAACCCACTGTTCCTAGACCAGTTAACACACTGTTCCTAGACCAGTACTGTTCCTAGACCAGTTAACCCACTGATCCTAGACCAGTTAACCCACTGTTCCTAGACCAGTTAACCCACTGTTCCTAGACCAGTTAACCCACTGTTCCTAGACCAGTTAACCCACTGTTCCTAGACCAGTTAACCCACTGTTCCTAGACCAGTTAACCCACTGTTCCTAGACCAGTTAACCCACTGTTCCTAGACCAGTTAACCCACTGATCCTGGACCAGTTAACCCACTGTTCCTAGACCAGTTAACCCACTGATCCTAGACCAGTTAACCCACTGTTCCTAGACCAGTTAACCCACTGTTCCTAGACCAGTTAACCCACGGTTCCTAGACCAGTTAACCCACTGTTCCTAGACCAGTTAACCCACTGTTCCTAGACCAGTTAACCCACTGTTCCTGGACCAGTTAACCCACTGTTCCTAGACCAGTTAACCCACTGATCCTAGACCAGTTAACCCACTGATCCTAGACCAGTTAACCCACTGATCCTAGACCAGTTAACCCACGGTTCCTAGACCAGTTAACCCACTGTTCCTAGACCAGTTAACCCACCGTTCCTAGACCAGTTAACCCACTGTTCCTAGACCAGTTAACCCACTGTTCCTAGACCAGTTAACCCACTGTTCCTAGACCAGTTAACCCACTGTTCCAAGGCCGTCATTGAAAATAAGAATTTGTTCTCAACTGACAACTTCAATAAAGGTAATAAAATATGGGAGATAGAGAGACAGCGAGATGGGATAGCGAGAGACAGCGAGATGGGATAGCGAGAGACAGCGAGATGGGATAGCGAGAGACAGCGAGATGGGATAGCGAGAGACAGCGAGATGGGATAGCGAGAGACAGCGAGATGGGATAGAGAGAGACAGCGAGATGGGATAGAGAGAGACAGCGAGATGGGATAGAGAGAGACAGCGAGATGGGATAGAGAGAGACAGCGAGATGGGATAGAGAGAGACAGCGAGATGGGATAGCGAGAGACAGCGCGATGGGATAGCGAGAGACAGCGCGATGGGATAGAGAGAGACAGCGCGATGGGATAGAGAGAGACAGCGAGATGGGATAGCGAGAGATCGCGAGATGGGATAGCGAGAGACAGCGAGATGAGACAGCGAGATGGGATAGAGAGAGGCAGCGAGATGGATGGAGGAATGGGTGGTTGTTTGGATGGAGGAGTGAGGTGAATGGGTGGTTGTTTGGATGGAGGAGAGAAAGAAGTGCAGACATTGCATGGGTTGTTGTTTGGATTGAAGTGAGGTGAATGGGTGGTTGTTTGGATGGAGGAGTGAAGTGAGGTGAATGGGTGGGTGTTTGGATGGAGGAGAGAGAGGAGTGCAGACATTGAATGGGTGGTTGTTTGGACAGAGAAGTTAGGTGAATAGGTGATTGTTTGAACAGAGGAGAGAGAGCTTTGCAGTGAGGTGGCTACTGGCCTATACCCCCTCCTACGTCTAGTCCCAATACCCTCAGACTAATTATTGTCACATCCAAGGCTCGGCCAGGGATCAGCCAGGGATCAGCCAAAGCCCATTAGCTTAAATAATATGCAGAAATGACAGGCTTAGCCCGGATTGGGCAGGAAGTTGAAGACCAGTTTGAGCTGTGAGCTTTGATCAATAGAGAAAAGCATCAGGGGGGAAAGAGAGAGGAGAGCGGGGTGAGAGAGAGGAGAGTAAAGGGGGAGTAGGAAGGGGGGGGCAAGAAAGGGGCCATTGGGCTCTAGGAGTGGGGCCACCAGCTGCACTGCTGCACGTAGCCTAGAGGTTAAAATTGGTGAAAAATCTGTCAATGTGCCCTTGAGCAAGGCACCTAACCCAAGTTGCTCTGGATAATTGTCTCAAATATAAAATGTACTCTCAGGACTCACCTCAACAGGGTAGGGAACAGGCTCTTTCTGAGGAGGCGTATAGCATCAGGGCACGAATTAAAACAGATACTATCATACATACCCCAATTAAAATGTCATTTAGGAATGTCCTTGTTTTTGAAAGAAAAGCAATTTTTTTTGTCCATTAAAATAACATCAAATTGATGATGACTATTGTAGCTGATAATGGCTGATTTTTAACCATCACTCCTGTGTTCCAATGGCACGAAGTGTTAGCAAATGCAAGTTCATGGGAAGAACTGAAAAATTGTTTTTGAGCAAGGAGGCCTACAATTCTGGCACTGAGTTTGAAGGTAGGCCTTGAAATACATTCACAGGTACATCTCCAATTGACTCGAATGATGTCAATTAGCCTATCAGAAGCTTATGAAGTCATGACATCATTTTCTGGAATTTTCCAAGGTGTTTAAAGGCACAGTCAACTTAGTGTATGTAAACTTCTGACCCAATTAATTGTGATACAGTGAATTATAAGTGAAATAGTCTGTCTGTAAACAATTGTTGGAAAAATTACTTGTGTCATGCACAAAGTAGATGTCCTAACCGACTTGCCAAAATTATAGTTTGTTAACGAGAAATTTGTGGAGTGTTTGAAAAACGAGTTTTAATGACTTCAACCTAAGTGTATGCAAACTTCCGACTATACAGTGCCTTGGGAAAATGTTCAGACCCCTACGTTACAGCCTTATTCTAAAATGGATTCAAAAAATAAACCACATCTCAGCAATCTACACACAATACCCCATTATGACAAAGTGAAAACAGGTTTTTAGATTTTTTTGTGCAAATGTATTAGAAATAAAAAAACAGAAATATCTTAATTAAATCAGTCCCTTTTTTAAGACTCGAAATTAAGTTCAGGTCCTGTTTACATTTATGATCTTTGAGATGATTCTACAACTTGATTGGAGTCCACCTGTAGTAAATTCAATTGGTTGGACATGATTTGGAAAGGCACACATCTGTCGGAACTCTATGGAATTGTCGAGGCACAAATCAGGAGAAGGGTACCAAAAAATGTCTGCAGCATTGATGGACCCCAACAACACGGTGGCCTCCATCATTCTTAAATGGAAGAAGTTTTGGCATCACCAAGACTCTTCCTATAGCTGGCCGCATGACCAAACTTAGCTATCGGAGGAGAAGGGCCTTGGTCAGGGAGATGACCAAAAACCCGATGGTCACGTTGACCGAACACTAGAGTTCCTCTGTGTAGATAGGAGAAGCTTCCAGAAGGACAACCATCTCTGCAGCACTCCACCAATCAGGCCTTTATGATAGAGTGGTCAGACGGAAACCACTCCTCAGTGAAAGGCACATGACAGCCCGCTTGGAGTTTGCCATAAGGCACCTAATGACTCTCAGATCATGAGAAACAAGATTATCTGGTCTGATGAAACCAAGATGGAACTCTTTGGCCTGAATGTAAAGTGTCACAACTGGAGGAAACCTGGCACCATCCCTATGGTGAAGCATGGTGGTGGCAGCATCATGATGTGGAAATGTTTTTCAGTGGCAGGGACTGGGAGTTAATCGGGATCAAGGCAAAGATGAATGGAGCAAAGTACAGAGAGATCCTTGACGAAAACTTGCTCCTGAGTGCTCATTACCTCAGACTGCGGTGACTGATCACCTTCCAAAAGGACCTCAGACTGGAGTGAAGGTTCACCTTCCTACAGGACAACGACCCTAAGCACACAGCAAAGACAGCCCAGGAGTGGCTTCGGGACAAGTCTCTGAATGTTCTTCCAGCCAGAGCCCGGACTTGAACCAGATCGAACATCTCTGGAACGACCTGAAAATAGCTGTGCAGCAACACTCCTCATCCAACCTGACTGAGCTTGAGAAGATCTGCAGAGAAGAATGGCAGAAACTACCCAAAATACAGGTGTGCCAAGCTTGTAGCGTCATACCCGAGACTCAATCGCTGCCAAAGGTGCTTCAACAAAGTGTTGAGTAAAGGGTCTGAATAATTATGTGACCAGATTCAGGAAACGAGAGGTACGTCACAAGTCACGTCTTCATCGAAGATCCATTTCATCAAAATGCTTTTTTTTGTGGCAAAAATGCCTTCTCAAGCATTTTCTTTTGCCTTAACAAACTTGGATGCCATCTGTAAATACGAATAAAAATGTTAAATTACGAGCCTTGTTGGTTAAGCCACATATAAAGTGAGCAACCGTCCCACTGGCCATGATTGGCTGAGATAATGAGTGGGCTGGACATGCCGAGAGAGGAGTTTAGATTGGTCTTTTTGAGCTCGTCAGTCTCTGTTGGTAATCCTGTCGAAACGCGGCTTTTTAAAAATGTATCTTTCTGGAGGATCGACTTTTGAAATCAGTGTAATTAGAGTATGATAGCTAAAGACATGGAGGAAACACCTGTCTCCGGATTACATCTTCAAACTAAGAGCAACCATGGTATGGCATTCCTGACAGAAGACGCGTCCATCATGCATGATGATGTATACAGGTAAGATAGTCTAGCGTTAGCCAGCTACATTTTCAGATAGTACACATTTTCTAATGTTGACAGAAAGTGGTTTCATTTCAAGCTAAAGTGTACTGTTAGCTAGCTAGCTAATGTTAGCTGGCTGGCTCCCTAGCTAATGTTGTTATTCATATCCCAGAGCTGTGTACTGTTCTAATTAGAGCCTAATGTTAGCAAGAATGGAACATGGTTGGTTAGCTCCCAGCACTGTGGCACTGTTCATTGTTGTTTAAATAGCTAACACCTGTTGAATATGGCCGTTGTCAGTAAACGTCTGCAAAAAAGCGTAATGATTGTCTCGGCAGTAGAGCTGGTTAGGTTGTTTTCATGTTATCCAGAGGTAAACAAATCATCAGCCAGAGAGTCAAGGGTGAAGCTCTGAACGCTCCGGGAGTGAAACGAGATGGGTGGAGCTAAAGCTTCAGAGGGTGTGAACGATGCTGAATGGGTGGAGCTAAAGCTTCAGAGGGTGTGAACGATGCTGAATGGATGGAGCTAAAGCTTCAGAGGGTGTGAACGATGCTGAATGGGTGGAGCTAAAGCTTCAGAGGGTGTGAACGATGCTGAATGGGTGGAGCTAAAGCTTCAGAGGGTGTGAACGATGCTGAATGGGTGGAGCTAAAGCTTCAGAGGGTGTAAACGATGCTGAATGGGTGTAGCTAAAGCTTCAGAGGGTGTGAACGATGCTGAATGGGTGGAGCTAAAGCTTCAGAGGGTGTGAACGATGCTGAATGGGTGGAGCTAAAGCTTCAGAGGGTGTGAACGGTGCTAAATGGGTGTAGACAAAGAGGAATTCTTCACTTGATAGCAAAACATTCAAAGGCCATTTTCTCAAAAGTGAGTTGACAAGTTGATCAACTTTCAAAGCAGAATTACTTTCCCATTGTTCCTCAAATGTAGAGTACCATATACCATTTTGTAGCTCTGAGTCTCTACTTTATCCAATGTAAAAACACCATTTCAAATGTTGATACATAAGACCGTATCCAGGTGGTGGGTCACACATGGTCTGAATGTAAATGTAATATGAACATTTATTTTTAATACATTTGCTAAAAAATCTTAACCTGTTTTTGTTTTGTCATTATGGGGCATTGTGTGTAGATTCATGAAGGGGAAAAACTAAAAAAGTTTAGAATAAAGCTGTAATGTAACAAAATGTAAAATCTGAATACTTTCTGAATGCACTGTAGACACCCCTCTGTAGACACCCCTCTGTAGACACCCCTCTGTAGACACCCCTCTGTAGACACCCCTCTGTATACACCCCTCTGTAGACACCCCTCTGTAGACACCCCTCTGTAGACACCCCTCTGTAGACACCCCTCTGTATACACCCCTCTGTATACACCCCTCTGTAGACACCCCTCTGTAGACACCCCTCTGTAGACACCCCTCTGTAGACACCCCTCTGTATACACCCCTCTGTAGACACCCCTCTGTATACACCCCTCTGTAGACACCCCTCTGTAGACACCCCTCTGTAGACACCCCTCTGTAGACACCCCTCTGTAGACACCCCTCTGTATACACCCCTCTGTAGACACCCCTCTGTAGACACCCCTCTGTAGACACCCCTCTGTAGACACCCCTCTGTAGACACCCCACTATAGACACCCCTCTGTAGACACCCCTCTGTAGACACCCCTCTGTAGACACCCCTCTGTAGACACCCCTCTGTAGACACCCCACTATAGACACCCCTCTGTAGACACCCCTCTGTAGACACCCCTCTGTAGACACCCCACTATAGACACCCCTCTGTAGACACCCCTCTGTAGACACCCCACTATAGACACCCCTCTGTAGACACCCCACTATAGACACCCCTCTGTAGACACCCCACTATAGACACCCCTCTGTAGACACCCCACTATAGACACCCCTCTGTAGACACCCCTCTGTAGACACCCCACTATAGACAACCCTCTGTAGACACCCCTCTGTAGACACCCCTCTGTAGACACCCCTCTGTAGACACCCCTCTAGACTGTGGCTGAGGCATCACACAGTAGACACCCCTGTAGACTGTGGCTGAGGCATCACACAGTAGACACCCCTGTAGACTGTGGCTGAGGCATCACACAGTAGACACCCCTGTAGACTGTGGCTGAGGCATCACACTGTAGACACCCCTGTAGACTGTGGCTGAGGCATCACACAGTAGACACCCCTGTAGACTGTGGCTGAGGCATCACACTGTAGACACCCCTGTAGACTGTGGCTGAGGCATCACACAGTAGACACCCCTGTAGACTGTGGCTGAGGCATCACACAGTAGACACCCCTGTAGACTGTGGCTGAGGCATCACACAGTAGACACCCCTGTAGACTGTGGCTGAGGCATCACACAGTAGACACCCCTGTAGACTGTGGCTGAGGCATCACACAGTAGACACCCCTGTAGACTGTGGCTGAGGCATCACACAGTAGACACCCCTCTAGACTGTGGCTGAGGCATCACACAGTAGACACCCCTGTAGACTGTGGCTGAGGCATCACACAGTAGACACCCCTGTAGACTGTGGCTGAGGCATCACACAGTAGACACCCCTGTAGACTGTGGCTGAGGCATCACACAGTAGACACCCCTGTAGACTGTGGCTGAGGCATCACACAGTAGACACCCCTCTAGACTGTGGCTGAGGCATCACACAGTAGACACCCCTGTAGACTGTGGCTGAGGCATCACACAGTAGACACCCCTGTAGACTGTGGCTGAGGCATCACACAGTAGACACCCCTCTAGACTGTGGCTGAGGCATCACACAGTAGACACCCCTGTAGACTGTGGCTGAGGCATCACACAGTAGACACCCCTGTAGACAATGGCTGAGGCATCACACAGTAGACACCCCTCTAGACTGTGGCTGAGGCATCACACAGTAGACAACCCTGTAGACTGTGGCTGAGGCATCACAGCTCTGAGAGAATCAAGATGTCAAAACCTGTTTTCCCAGGCTCTCCTATTCATTTTATTTTATTTTACTTCACCTTTATTTAACCAGGTGGCTAGTTGAGAACACCTTTATTTAACCAGGTAGGCTAGTTGAGAACACCTTTATTTAACCAGGTAGGCTAGTTGAGAACACCTTTATTTAACCAGTTAGGCCAGTTGAGAACACCTTTATTTAACCAGGTAGACCAGTTGAGAACATCTTTATTTAACCAGGTAGGCCAGTTGAGAACACCTTTATTTAACCAGCTAGGCTAGTTGATAACAAGTTCTCATTTACAACTGCTACCTGGCTAAGATGACACAAACAACAACACAGAGTTACACATGGAGTAAACAATAAACAAGCCAATGACACAAACAAGTCAATGACGCAGTAGAAAAAAATAAACTCTATATACAGTGTGTGCAAAAGGTATGAGGAGGTAAGGCAATACATAGGCCATAGGAGCTAATAATTACAATTTAGCAGATTAACACTGGAGTGATAAATGATCAGATGAACATGTGCAGGTAGAGATACTGGTGTGCAAAAGAGCAGAAGAGTAAATAGATATAAACAGTATGGGGATGAGGTAGGTAGATTGGGTGGGCTATTTACAGATGGACTATGTACAGCTGCAGTGATCGGTTAGCTGCTCAGATAGTTGATATTTAAAGTTGGTGAGGGAAATAAAAGTCTCCAACTTCAGCGATTTTTGCAATTCGTTCCAGTCACTGGCAGCAGAGAACTGGAAGGAAAGGCGGCCAAATGAGGTGTTGGCTTTGGGGGTGATCAGTGAGATATTTATATCCAGTGTTGTTGACTAGTTGTTAGTGGAATCCTTTGAGACTCACCACTATAGTATCTTCAGCCAAATCAAAAGAGATGATGAAGCTAACTAGATGAGACACAAAGCTTAAAATACAGCAATCACCTGTCATGACAAACACTGGTCTTTTGTGAAACAGACAAAGGAGTCACGATGTTGAAGGAGTGTAGCTATATCAAATACTATGATTCCATGTCAAAACCAACAACTACCACAACCGTACGGTACAAAACAGCACACAACTAATAAAGAGACTGGTGAGGACAAGATGTCCTCAGCTCTACCTCCCCTGGAGGCTGGCCTCACACCATAGCACCAATTTCTATTTTTAATTTTTTTATTTTACCTTTATTTAACCAGGAAGGCAAGTTGAGAACAAGTTCTCATTTACAATTGCGACCTGGCCAAGATAAAGCAAAGCAGTTCGACAGATACAACGACACAGAGTTACACATGGAGTAAAACAAACATACAGTCAATAATACAGTATAAACAAGTCTATATACGATGTGAGCAAATGAGGTGAGAAAGGAGGTAAAGGCAAAAAAAGGCCATGGTGGCAAAGTAAATACAATATAGCAAGTAAAACACTGGAATGGTAGATTTGCAATGGAAGAATGTGCAAAGTAGAAATACAAATAATGGGGTGCAAAGGAGCAAAATAAATAAATTAATTAAATACAGTAGGGAAAGAGGTAGATGTTTGGGCTAAATTATAGGTGGGCTATGTACAGGTGCAGTAATCTGTGAGCTGCTCTGACAGTTGGTGCTTAAAGCTAGTGAGGGAGATAAGTGTTTCCAGTTTCAGAGATTTTTGTAGTTCGTTCCAGTCATTGGCAGCAGAGAACTGGAAGGAGAGGCGGCCAAAGAAATAATTGGTTTTGGGGGTGACTAGAGAGATATACCTGCTGGAGCGTGTGCTACAGGTGGGAGATGCTATGGTGACCAGCGAGCTGAGATAAGGGGGGACTTTACCTAGCAGGGTCTTGTAGATGACATGGAGCCAGTGGGTTTGGCGACGAGTATGAAGCGAGGGCCAGCCAACGAGAGCGTACAGGTCGCAATGGTGGGTAGTATATGGGGCTTTGGTGACAAAACGGATTGCACTGTGATAGACTGCATCCAATTTGTTGAGTAGGGTATTGGAGGCTATTTTGTAAATGACATCGCCAAAGTTGAGGATTGGTAGGATGGTCAGTTTTACAAGGGTATGTTTGGCAGCATGAGTGAAGGATTCTTTGATGCGAAATAGGAAGCCAATTCTAGATTTAACTTTGGATTGGAGATGTTTGATATGGGTCTGGAAGGAGAGTTTACAGTCTAACCAGACACCTAAGTATTTGTAGTTGTCCACGTATTCTAAGTCAGAGCCGTCCAGAGTAGTGATGTTTGACAGGCGGGTAGGTACAGGTAGCGATCGGTTGAAGAGCATGCATTTAGTTTTACTTGTATTTAAGAGCAATTGGAGGCCACGGAAGGAGAGTAGTATGGCATTGAAGCTTGCCTGGAGGGTTGTTAACACAGTGTCCAAAAAAGGGCCAGAAGTATACAGAATGGTGTCGTTTGCGTAGAGGTGGATCAGAGACTCACCAGCAGCAAGAGCGACCTCATTGATGTATACAGAGAAGAGAGTCGGTCCAATAATTGAACCCTGTGGCACCCCCATAGAGACTGCCAGAGGTCCGGACAGCAGACCCTCCGATTTGACACACTGAACTCGATCAGAGAAGTAGTTGGTGAACCAGGCGAGGCAATAATTTGAGAAACCAAGGCTGTCGAGTCTGCCGATGAGGATGTGGTGATTGACAGAGTGGAAAGCCTTGGCCAGATCAATGAATACGGCTGCACAGTAATGTTTCTTATCGATGGCGGTTAAGATGTCATTTAGGACCTTGAGCGTGGCTGAGGTGCACCCATGACCAGCTCTGAAACCAGATTGCATAGCAGAGAAGGTATGGTGAGATTCGAAATGGTCGGTAATCTGTTTGTTGACTTGGCTTTCGAAGACCTTAGAAAGGCATGGTAGGATAGATATAGATCTGTAGCAGTTTGGGTCAAGAGTGTCCCCCCCTTTGAAGAGGGGGATGACCGCAGCTGCTTTCCAATCTTTGGGAATCTCAGACGACACGAAAGAGAGGTTGAACAGGCTAGTAATAGGGGTGGCAACAATTTCGGCAGATCATTTTAGAAAGAAAGGGTCCAGATTGTCTAGCCCGGCTGATTTGTAGGGGTCCAGATTTTGCAGCTCTTTCAGAACATCAGCTATCTGGATTTGGGTGAAGGAGAAATGGGGAAGGCTTGGGCGAGTTGCTGTGGGGGGTGCAGTGCTGTTGACCGGGGTAGGAGTAGCCAGGTGGAAAGCATGGCCAGCCGAAGAAAAATGCTTATTGAAATTCTCAATTATGGTGGATTTATCAGTGGTGACAGTGTTTCCTATCTTCAGTGCAGTGGGCAGCTGGGAGGAGGTGTTCTTATTCTCCATGGACTTTACAGTGTCCCAGAACTTTTTTGAGTTAGTGTTGCAGGAAGCAAATTTCTGCTTGAAAAAGCTAGCCTTGGCTTTTCTAACTGCCTGTGTATAATGGTTTCTAGCTTCCCTGAACAGCTGCATATCACGGGGGCTGTTCGATGCTAATGCAGAACGCCATAGGATGTTTTTGTGTTGGTTAAGGGCAGTCAGGTCTGGGGAGAACCTAGGGCTATATCTGTTCCTGGTTCTACATTTCTTGAATGGGGCATGTTTATTTAAGATGGTTAGGAAGGCATTTAAAAAAAATATCCAGGCATCCTCTACTGACGGGATGAGATCAATATCCTTCCAGGATACCCCGGCCAGGTCGATTAGAAAGGCCAGTTGTGAAGGCCCGGTGGGGCTCCGCGTAGGCAGTAATACGGGTCCGGATAGGTGACTGCAGCCCAGGAGTGATTGACGGAGCTGGCTAGCTCCGGAATAATTGATGTTTGCTCCGGAATCGACGAAAGCCGATAGTCACACGGATAGCAGCTAGCTAGCTGTGAGATCCAGGTATGAATGTCCTGAGTTAGCGGTTGAAATCCAGGGACATGGAGAGAAAAATTGGTCCGGTATGTTCCGTTCCGAGCCGCGCTGCGCCATACAAAACTGGCGATAGATTTTCGAGCTAAAGGATAGCTGATGACCACAAACCGTGGTTAGCTGAATACTAACGATTTACCAGTAAAGAAGCTAACTAGCTTCTGAACTAGCTTCTGAACTAGCTTCTGGATTAGCTTCTGGCTAGCTCCTGGCTAGCTTCAGGCTAGTTTCTGGCTAGCTTCTTGGAGTTTCTGGCTAGCTTCTTGGAGGATTTGAGGTAAATAATACTTTTTTATAAATATAAATTGGTGAGGCGGGTTGCAGGAGAGTGTTTTGAAGATGAGTTGATGGAAAATTAAAAAAATGTATGTGAAAAAAGTTGTAAATATATATATATATATATATATATATATATATATATATATATATATATATATATATATATATATATATATATATATATATACGGGACATGACAAGACGAGGACAAAAGACGTCTGAACTGCTATGCGATCTTGGATGTCGGGTTACAGTGCTGTTGTATAACATCAATAAGCATCAATAAGCAAAAACATCAATAAGCATGGAACTCAACTCCCACAGCACCAATAACACCACAACTCAACTCCCAAGGCACCAATAACACCACAACTCAACTCCCATAGCACCAATAACACCACAACTCAACTCCCATAGCACCAATAACACCACAACTCAACTCCCATAGCACCAATAACACCACAACTCACCACAGGACATCGAACCCAGGTCTGTAGTGACTCAGTTGCGCCACTTGGGAGGCCAGAAGGATGGATTTAAGTTTCTCTGTGTTCTACGTGTTTGGTTTTACAGTATGTTTATTGGATGGTGGAGAATCCAACTGATTAAATGTATTTGAACCCTACACTCTTAGAAGAATGGGTTCTTTGGCTGTCTCTACAGGATAACCCTTTTAATTTACAGGTAGAACCCCTTTGGGTTCCATGTAGAACCCTCTATGGAAAGGGTTCTACCTGGAACCAAAAGGGTCCTACATGGAACCCAAAGGGTTCTAACCGGAACCAAAAGGGTTCTACATGGAACCAAAAGGGTTCTACCCGGAACCAAAAGGGTTCTACATGGAACCAAAAGGGTTCTACATGGAACCAAAAGGGTTCTACCCGGAACCAAAAGGGTCCTACATGGAACCAAAAGGGTTCTAACCGGAACCAAAAGGGTCCTACATGGAACCAAAAGGGTTCTACCCGGAACCAAAAGGGTTCTACATGGAACCAAAAGGGTTCTACATGGAACCAAAAGGGTCCTACATGGAACCAAAAGGGTTCGATGAGGCGTGTTACATGTACGATTGATAACTGTGTTTAGTTGAGAGTTTAATCACCATCCTCTCTATTTAACACATATGTAACACGCGTGTTTACCATCATGGAGAGAGAGATTATTCCACCGTGTGCTGGAGCTCGGGGATGTTACCTGGCCTGTCATCGCTCCAGTCTGTCTGAGGCAGGGATTATGCCAAGCAGTTCCACCTCAGCCTGCCCAACTACTGGGAAACATTGCTCATACGTCTGTGAATACATTGGAATGCCCCTCACAGGAAATCACTGATCAAGCACGCTCACGCTCATGTCACTCCTAGCTAGTCTAGAACACACCTGATTGGCTAGTTGACCTAAATAGGCTTATAGCCTCCAAGCGTGCAACATAGTGATGTCAGATTTATAATTGCAGAAAACCCCCTAGGAAAAAAAAGTGTTTCCTACGTACATGAGGAAGATATTATCGATCAGCCGTCGTCAAACCCAAGAGTCTTTAAATCAGGAAGAAAATGAAAAAAAAAAAGTGTGTGCAGAGTCGACTACATCCTTTAAAGAACATCCTATATCGATCTATCAGCAACCAGACCATCTTCAAACAGGTTTTTAACTACATACCTTGGAAAATACGTTATATTTTCAAAACCCTTTGTTCAAGACTCTTTGAGTCAGGAAATGGATGAAGAGCCTGAGTGTGTAGATGGTTCAGAGAGAGCTAATGAAGAATTCAGGAAGCTGTTTCACTGACAACAGATACGCCCCATGATGAACCCCACTATGGTCCCAAGAGGAACACACAGGCCTGCATTGTTTTATTTAGAAGAAGTGTGTGTGTGTGTGTGTGTGTGTGTGTGTGTGTGTGTGTGTGTGTGTGTGTGTGTGTGTGTGTGTGTGTGTGTGTGTGTGTGTGTGTGTGTGTGTGTGTGTGTGTGTGTGTGTGTGTGTGTGTGTGTGTGTGTGTTTAATCGATTTTTTTTATTTTTCATTGAAGCTTCGGACAGTTTTATTGAACAGCAACTATTCCTGAAGCATGTTGAGGAAATTTGTTTTGTTTCAGACACAATACGTTTCCCGTTCTCAGATTCACTTTGCTAAAAACAGATTGTGTGTAACAGAATGTTAATGAGTTCGACCATCAACCGTCTCCCCGCTGTCATAGCAACACTTGAATAACATGACTTTTCTTTCATATTCAGTCCCCTAGAAACGCCACACTAGATACAGAGTCCCCAATGAAATCCTTTTCCCAATATAAAACTTTGGATCACAGCCTTACGTCTTCTCTACGGAGCCAGTGCACTGTATAGGAAACGATACTATATAGGGAATAGGTTGCCGTTTCCAACTAACATTCTGGGACTGTAGTAGAGTTAACATAGGCCTTATTCCCCAGCCAGCTGACGACACAGCTATGCTTGGCCAGTAGAGGCCTCCAATGCCTTGTACAACTTCTTCTACAGAGTCCCTTGATACATGTTGTAGACACGCATCGCCAGAGCCTAAACAGACGTTTACAGGGCAGCGTTGTATATCACCAACCGCTTCCACATGGGGTTTGGTTTTATGAACACTAATGTCATTTCAGGCTCACAACACGTCTCATATTACCTGACCACCTCTCCATTTCCATCTTATGTAAACCCTACCGCTAGTACGGAGGAAAATGTGTTGTATATTTAGTGGCAGTGGGTAACAGATTCTAATAAAGTTGAGAAAGACATCAGGACAGAGGAAAGAAAGAGAGGAAGACAGAGGAAAGAGAGGATAATAGAGGAGATAAGAGGAGAGGGGAGAGAAAGAGATGAGGATAGAGGGGAGAGGAGGGGATAGAAGAGGAAGAGAGGAGGACAGAGAGGATAGAAAGAGAGGAAGACAGAGGAAAGAGATGATAATAGAGGAGAGAAGAGGAGAGGGGAGAGAAAGAGATGAGGATAGAGGGGAGAGGAGGGGATAGAAGAGGAAGAGAGGAGGACAGAGAGGAGAGAAAGATATGAGGACAGAGGGGAGAGAAAGAGAGGAAGACAGAGGAAAGAGAGGATAATAGAGGAGAGAGGAGAGAAAGAGAAGAGGAGAGGGGAGAGAAAGAGATGAGGACAGAGGGGAGAGGAGGGGATAGAAGAGGAAGAGAGGAGGACAGAGGGGAGAGAAAGATATGAGGACAGAGGGAAGAGAAAGAGAGGAAGACAGAGGAAAGAGAGGATAATAGAGGAGAGAGGAGAGAAAGAGAAGAGGAGAGGGGAGAGAAAGAGATGAGGATAGAGGGGAGAGTAGGGGAAAGAAGAGGAAGAGAGGAGGACAGAGGGGAGAGAAAGAGAAGGAAGACAAAGAGAGGATAATAGAGGAGAGAGAAGAGAGAGAAGAGGAGAGGGGAGAGAAAGAGATGAGGACAGAGGGGAGAGGAGGGGATAGAAGAGGAAGAGAGGAGGACAGAGGGGAGAGAAAGATATGAGGACAGAGGGGAGAGAAAGAGAGGAAGACAGAGGAAAGAGAGGATAATAGAGGAGAGAGGAGAGAAAGAGAAGAGAAGAGGGGAGAGAAAGAGATGAGGATAGAGGGGAGAGGAGGGGACAGAAGAGGAAGAGAGGAGGACAGAGGGGAGAGAAAGATATGAGGACAGAGGGGAGAGAAAGAGAGGAAGACAGAGGAAATAGAGGATAATAGAGGAGAGAGGAGAGAAAGAGAAGAGGAGAGGGGAGATAAAGAGATGAGGACAGAGGGGAGAGGAGGGGATAGAATAGGAAGAGAGGAGGACAGAGGGGAGAGAAAGATATGAGGAGAGAGGGGAGAGAAAGAGAGGAATACAGAGGAAAGAAAGGATAATAGAGGAGAGAGGAGAGAAAGAGAAGAGGAGAGGGGAGAGAAAGAGATGAGGACAGAGGGGAGAGAAGGGGATAGAAGAGGAAGAGAGGAGGACAGAGGGGAGAGAAAGATGTGAGGACAGAGGGGAGAGAAAGAGAGGAAGACAGAGGAAAGAGAGGAGGAGAGAGGAGAGAAAGAGAAGAGGAGAGGGGAGAGAAAGAGATGAGGACAGTGGGGAGAGGAGGGGATAGAAGAGGAAGAGAGGAGGACAGAGGGGAGAGAAAGATATGAGGACAGAGGGGAGAGAAAGAGAGGAAGACAGAGGAAAGAGAGGATAATAGAGGAGAGAGGAGAGAGAGAAGAGGAGAGGGGAGAGAAAGAGATGAGGACAGTGGGGAGAGGAGGGGATAGAAGAGGAAGAGAGGAGGACAGAGGGGAGAGAAAGATATGAAGACAGAGGGGAGAGAAAGAGAGGAAGACAGAGGAAAGAGAGGATAATAGAGGAGAGAGGAGAGAAAGAGATGAGGATAGAGGGGAGAGGAGGGGACAGAAGAGGAAGAGAGGAGGACAGAGGGGAGAGAAAGATATGAGGACAGAGGGGAGAGAAAGAGAGGAAGACAGAGGAAATAGAGGTTAATATTTGAGAGAGGAGAGAAAGAGAAGAGGAGAGGGGACATAAAGAGATGAGGACAGAGGGGAGAGGAGGGGATAGAATAGGAAGAGAGGAGGACAGAGGGGAGAGAAAGATATGAGGAGAGAGGGGAGAGAAAGAGAGGAATGCAGAGGAAAGAAAGGATAATAGAGGAGAGAGGAGAGAAAGAGAAGAGGAGAGGGGAGAGAAAGAGATGAGGACAGAGGGGAGAGAAGGGGATAGAAGAGGAAGAGAGGAGGACAGAGGGGAGAGAAAGATGTGAGGACAGAGGGGAGAGAAAGAGAGGAAGACAGAGGAAAGAGAGGAGGAGAGAGGAGAGAAAGAGAAGAGGAGAGGGGAGAGAAAGAGATGAGGACAGAGGGGAGAAGAGGGGATAGAAGAGGAAGAGAGGAGGACAGAGGGGAGAGAAAGATATGAGGACAGAGGGGAGAGAAAGAGAGGAAGACAGAGGAAAGAGAGGATAATAGAGGAGAGAGGAGAGAAAGAGAAGAGGAGAGGGGAGAGAAAGAGATGAGGACAGAGGGGAGAGGAGGGGATAGAAGAGGAAGAGAGGAGGACAGAGGGGAGAGGAGGGGATAGAAGAGGAAGAGAGGAGGACAGAGGGGAGAGAAAGAAATGAGGACAGAGGGGAGAGAAAGAGAGGAAGACAGAGGAAAGAGAGGATAATAGAGGAGAGAGGAGAGAAAGAGAAGAGGAGAGGGGAGAGAAAGAGATGAGCACAGAGGGGAGAGGAGAGAAAGAGAGGAGGATATGGGGAGGAAAAGGGCTCTACTCTACGAATGGAGGTATACAACTGCTCTTTGACCAAGGCATTTTCTCTTTCCTCTCCCCTCTTTTTTTTCTCTCCCATCTATCCTTCTCTCTTTTCTCCTCTCTGTCCTCCTCTCCCCTCTCTGTCCCCCCTCTTTCTCTCTCCTCTCCCCTCTCTGTCCTCATCTCCCCTCTCTCATCTGTCCTCCCTTAATTCTCTCCCCTCTGTCCTCCCCTCTCTTCTCCCCTCCCCTCTCCTCTCCTCTTCCCTCCCCTCTCCCCTCTGTCACCCCAGCTCCTCTTCCCTCCCCTCTCCCCTCTGTCCTCCCCTCTCCTCTCCTCTTCCCTCCCCTCTTCCCTCTGTCCTCCCCTCTCCTTTCCCTCCCCTCTCCTCCCTCCCCTCCCCTCTCCTCTTCCCTCCCCTCTCCCCTCTGTCACCCCCTCTCCTCTTCCCTCCCCTCTCCCCTCTGTCCTCCCCTCTCCTCTCCTCTTCCCTCCCCTCTCCACTCTGTCACCCCATCTCCTCTTCCCTCCCCTCTCCCCTCTCCCCTCTCCCCTCCCCTCTCCTCTCCTCTTCCCTCTGTCCTCCCCTCTCCTTTTCCCTCCCCTCTCCCCCTCCCCTCTCCTCTTCCCTCCCCTCTCCTCTCTGTCACCCCCTCTCCTCTTCCCTCCCTTCTCCCCTCTGTCCTCCCCTCTCCTCTTCTCTTCCCTCCCCTCTTCCCTCTGTCCTCCCCTCTTCTTTTCCCTCTCCTCTCCCCTATGAACTCCCCTCTCCTCTTCCCTCCCCTCTCCCCTCTGTCACCCCCTCTCCTCTTCCCTCCCCTCTCCCCTCTGTCCTTCCCTCTCCTCTTCTCTTCCCACCTCTCTCCTTCCCCCTCTCCTCTTCCCTCCCCTCTCCCCTCTGTCCTCCCCTCTCCTCTTCCCTCCCCTCTCCCCTCTCCCCTCCCCTCTCCTTTCCCTCCCCTCTCCCCCCTCCCCTCCCCTCTCCTCTTCCCTCCCCTCTCCCCTCTGTCACCCCCTCTCCTCTTCCCTCCCCTCTCCCCTCTGTCCTCCCCTCTCCTCTCCTCTTCCCTCCCCTCTCCCCTCTGTCATCCCATCTCCTCTTCCCTCCCCTCTCCCCTCTCCCCTCTGTCCTCCCCTCTCCTCTCCTCTTCCCTCTGTCCTCCCCTCTCCTTTTCCCTCCCCTCTCCCCCTCCCCTCTCCTCTTCCCTCCCCTCTCCTCTCTGTCACCCCCTCTCCTCTTCCCTCCCTTCTCTCCTCTGTCCTCCCCTCTCCTCTTCTCTTCCCTCCCCTCTTCCCTCTGTCCTCCCCTCTCCTTTTCCCTCTCCTCTGCCCTATGAACTCCCCTCTCCTCTTCCCTCCCCTCTCCCCTCTGTCACCCCCTCTCCTCTTCCCTCCCCTCTCCCCTCTGTCACCCCCTCTCCTCTTCTCTTCCCACCTCTCTCCTTCCCCCTCTCCTCTTCCCTCCCCTCTCCCCTCTGTCCTCCCCTCTCCTCTTCCCTCCCCTCTCCCCTCTCCCCTCCCCTCTCCTTTCCCTCCCCTCTCCCCCCTCCCCTCCCCTCTCCTCTTCCCTCCCCTCTCCCCTCTGTCACCCCCTCTCCTCTTCCCTCCCCTCTCCCCTCTGTCCTCCCCTCTCCTCTCCTCTTCCCTCCCCTCTCCCCTCTGTCATCCCATCTCCTCTTCCCTCCCCTCTCCTCTCCTCTTCCCTCTGTCCTCCCCTCTCCTTTTCCCTCCCCTCTCCCCCTCCCCTCTCCTCTTCCCTCCCCTCTCCTCTCTGTCACCCCCTCTCCTCTTCCCTCCCTTCTCCCCTCTGTCCTCCCCTCTCCTCTTCTCTTCCCTCCCCTCTTCCCTCTGTCCTCCCCTCTCCTTTTCCCTCTCCTCTCCCCTATGAACTCCCCTCTCCTCTTCCCTCCCCTCTCCCCTCTGTCACCCCCTCTCCTCTTCCCTCCCCTCTCCCCTCTGTCACCCCCTCTCCTCTTCCCTCCCCTCTCCCCTCTGTCCTTCCCTCTCCTCCTCTCTTCCCACCTCTCTCCTTTCCCCTCCCCTCTCCTCTTCCCTCCCCCCTCCCCTCTCCCCTCCCCTCTCCTCACTTCTCCCCTCTTCCCTCTGTCCTCCCCTCTCCTTTTCCCTCTCCTCTCCCCTATGAACTCCCCTCTCCTCTTCCCTCCCCTCTCCCCTCTGTCACCCCCTCTCCTCTTCCCTCCCCTCTCCCCTCTGTCCTTTCCTCTCCTCTTCTCTTCCCACCTCTCTCCTTCCCCCTCTCCTCTTCCCTCCCCTCTCCCCTCTGTCCTCCCCTCTCCTCTTCCCTCCCCTCTCCTCTTCCCTCCCCTCTCCCCTCTGTCACCCCCTCTCCTCTTCCCTCCCCTCTCCCCTCTGTCACCCCCTCTCCTCTTCCCTCCCCTCTCCCCTCTGTCACCCCCTCTCCTCTTCCCTCCCCTCTCCCCTCTGTCCTTCCCTCTCCTCTTCTCTTCCCACCTCTCTCCTTTCCCCTCTCCTCTTCCCTCCCCTCTCCCCTCTGTCCTTCCCTCTTCTCTTCCCACCTCTCTCCTTCCCCCTCTCCTCTTCCCTCCCCTCTCCCCTCTGTCCTCCCCTCTCCTCTTCCCTCCCCTCTCCCCTCTCCCCTCCCCTCTCCTCTCTTCTCCCCTCTGTCACCCCCTCTCCTCTTCCCTCCCCTCTCCCCTCTGTCCTTCCCTCTCCTCTTCTCTTCCCACCTCTCTCCTTCCCCCTCTCCTCTTCCCTCCCCTCTCCCCTCTGTCCTCCCCTCTCCTCTCCCCTCCCCTCTCCTCTCTTCTCCCCTCTGTCACCCCCTCTCCTCTTCCCTCCCCTCTCCCCTCTGTCCTTCCCTCTCCTCTTCTCTTCCCACCTCTCTCCTTTCCCCTCTCCTCTTCCCTCCCCTCTCCCCTCTGTCCTTCCCTCTCCTCTTCTCTTCCCACCTCTCTCCTTCCCCCTCTCCTCTTCCCTCCCCTCTCCCCTCTGTCCTCCCCTCTCCTCTTCCCTCCCCTCTCCCCTCTCCCCTCCCCTCTCCTCTCTTCTCCCCTCTGTCACCCCCTCTCCTCTTCCCTCCCCTCTCCCCTCTGTCCTTCCCTCTCCTCTTCTCTTCCCACCTCTCTCCTTTCCCCTCTCCTCTTCCCTCCCCTCTCCCCTCTGTCCTTCCCTCTCCTCTTCTCTTCCCACCTCTCTCCTTTCCCCTCTCCTCTTCCCTCCCCTCTCCCCTTTGTCCTCCCCTCTCCTCTTCCCTCCCCTCTCCCCTCTCCCCTCCCCTCTCCTCTCTTCTCCCCTCTCACTCCTGTCCCCCTTTCCTATTCTTCCCCTTCCGTGTGTTGAATACACCTCCTTGACCGTCTGGGCTCTTTAATGAACCCTGTCGACTTCATGCAACACAAAGTGTCACTGTGTGTCACCAAGTTCTTTCTTCCAAAGAATCACTGTGATTTCTATATATGTTGTCATGGGGACGGGGTGACTCGTGGGGAAAATGGAGGAGCAACCTCTGGCTCTAACTGACTCTCTGCCTCCCAGGCCCGGCAGAGGGAACCTCCCAGGCCCGGCAGAGGGAACCTCCCAGGCCCGGCAGAGGGAACCTCCCAGGCCGGGCAGAGGGAGCCTCCCAGGCCGGGCAGAGGGAACCTCCCAGGCCCGGCAGAGGGAACCTCCCAGGCCGGGCAGAGGGAGCCTCCCAGGCCGGGCAGAGGGAACCTCCCAGGCCGGGCAGAGGGAACCTCCCAGGCCGGGCAAAGAGAACCTCCCAGGCCAGGAAGAGTGAACCTCCCAGGCCAGACATACAATATAGTAATTTGTGTCTTTACGTTTAGTCTGTAACGAGTAACGAGTTCATCGGCATATCACCTGTCAAGTACAGTGTTGGTGAAATTATTTTAGGGGCTCCATCTAGCTAGACAAAAGCCTTCTGTGAAAACAACTACTATTGATAACGACACACAGATAATACCCCTCTACCACAACAAGGACAGGGCTCCAGTCCAACAGTCCTGCATTACAATATATTGGAAGCTGACAACCCTTCAGACAGAGAGATGTTTTACTGACAACCCTTCAGACAGAGAGATGTTTTACTGACAACCCTTCAGACAGAGAGATGTTTTACTGAAAACCCTTCAGACAGAGAGATGTTTTACTGACAACCCTTCAGACAGAGAGATGTTTTACTGAAAACCCTTCAGACAGAGAGATGTTTTACTGACAACCCTTCAGACAGAGGGAAGTTTTACTGACAACCCTTCAGACAGAGAGATGTTTTACTGACAACCCTTCAGACAGAGAGATGTTTTACTGAAAAACCTTCAGACAGAGATGTTTTACTGACAACCCTTCAGACAGAGAGATGTTTTACTGACAACCCTTCAGACAGAGAGATGTTTTACTGAAAAACCTTCAGACAGAGATGTTTTACTGACAACCCTTCAGACAGAGATGTTTTACTGACAACCCTTCAGACAGAGAGATGTTTTACTGATAACCCTTCAGACAGAGATGTTTTACTGACAACCCTTCAGACAGAGAGATGTTTTACTGAAAACCCTTCAGACAGAGATGTTTTACTGAAAACCCTTCAGACAGAGAGATGTTTTACTGAAAACCCTTCAGACAGAGAGAAGTTTTACTGACAACCCTTCAGACAGAGAGATGTTTTACTGACAACCCTTCAGACAGAGAGAAGTTTTACTGAAAACCCTTCAGACAGAGATGTTTTACTGACAACCCTTCAGACAGAGAGATGTTTTACTGACAACCCTTCAGACAGAGATGTTTTACTGAAAACCCTTCAGACAGAGAGATGTTTTACTGACAACCCTTCAGACAGAGATATTTTACTGACAACCCTTCAGACAGAGGGAAGTTTTACTGACAACCCTTCAGACAGAGAGATGTTTTACTGACAACCCTTCAGACAGAGAGAAGTTTTACTGAAAACCCTTCAGACAGAGAGAAGTTTTACTGACACCCTTCAGACAGAGGGAAGTTTTACTGACAACCCTTCAGACAGAGAGATGTTTTACTGACAACCCTTCAGACAGAGAGATGTTTTACTGACAACCCTTCAGACAGAGATGTTTTACTGACAACCCTTCAGACAGAGATGTTTTACTGATACTGATTTCTCTTTACGTTTAGTCTGGTGATTCTCAACTATTCTTCTCCAAATGGAGTAACGAGGTCATCGTCTCCTCTCTCCTCCTCACTACTGGTTCATGTAGTTAAGAAAAAGTAGGTTTCTGTCAAAATTGGTCCGACTAACAACAATTGATGAATAATTATAATTATCCAGTTCTCTACTTTAACAAACTACACAATTACAATGATTAAAACTTTAGTCAACCGTTCCAATCTCAATGTGTCTCAGTTGGTAGAGCAAGGCACTTGCGTCATCAATGGTTGTGGGTTCAATTCCTGCAATGGTCACCAATACCAAAAACACATGCAAGGAGGCGCTAAGCTGTTTTGGATAAAAGCTTCTGCTAAATTGCATATGTTATAATTTTTCCTCATTGACTCTGACTTCATCTGTCACAGTGGTTGAATCTTTATTTATTTAACCAGGGGGAGTCAGACCATTGATGGACAGGATATGTGATGTACTCTCTCTGTGTACAAGAAGCCACAATACTGTGGGGAGAACAAGTATTTGATACACTGCCGATATTGCAGGTTTTCCTACGTACAAAGCATGTAGAGATCTGTAATTGTTATCATAGGTACACTTCAACTGTGAGAGAAGGAATCTAAAACAAAAATCCAGAAAATCACATCGTATGATTTTTGAGTAATTAATTTGTATTTCATTTCATGACATAAGTATTTGATCACCTACCAACCAGTAAGAATTCCAACTCTCACAGACCTGTTAGTTTTTCTTTAAGAAGCCCTCCTGTTCTCCACTCATTACCTGTATTAATTGCATCTGTTTGAACTCGTTACCTGTATAAAAGACACCTGTCCACACACTCAATCAAACAGACTCCAACCTCTCAACAATGGCCAAGACCAGAGGGCTGTGTAAGCACATCAGGGATAAAATTGTAGACCTGCACAAGGCTGGGATGGGCTACAGGACAATAGGCAAGCAGCTTGGTGAGAAGGCAACAACTGTTGGCGCAATTCTTAGAAAATGGAAGAAGTTCAAGATGACGGTCAATCACCCTCGGTCTGGGGCTCCATGCAAGATCTCACCTCGTGGGGCATCAATGATCATGAGGAAGGTGAGGGATCAGCCCAGAACTACACGGCAGGACCTGGTCAATGACCTGAAGAGAGCTGGGACCACAGTCTCAAAGAAAACCATTAGATACACACTACGTCGTCATGGATTAAAATCCTGCAGTGCACGCCCTGCTCCAGCCAGCGCATGTCCAGGCCCATCTGAAGTTTGCCATTGACCATCTGAATGATCCAGAGGAGGAATGGGAGAAGGTCATGTGGTTTGATGAGACAAAAATAGAGCTTTTTGGTCTAAACTCCACTCGCCGTGTTTGGAGGAAGAAGAAGAATGAGTACAACCCCAAGAACACCATCCCAACCGTGAAGCATGGAGGTGGAAACATCATTCTTTGGGGATGCTTTTCTGCAAAGGGGACAGGACGACTGCACCGTATTGAGGGGAGGATGGATGGGGTCATGTATCGCGAGATCTTGCCCAACAACCTTCTTCCCTCAGTAAGAGCATTGAAGATGGGTCATGGCTGAGTCTTCCAGCATGAAAACGACCCGGAACACACAGCCAGGGCAACTAAGGAGTGGCTCCGTAAGAAGCATCTCAAGGTCCTGGAGTGGCCTAGCCAGTCTCCAGACCTGAACCTAATAGAAAATCTTTGGAGGGAGATGAAAGTCCGTGTTGCCCAGCGACAGCCCCGAAACCTGAAGGATCTGGAGAAGGTCTGTATGGAGGAGTGGGCAAAAAACCCCGCTGCAGTGTGTGCAAACCTGGTCAAGAACTACAGGAAACATATGATCTCTGTAATTGCAAATAAAGGTTTCTGTACCAAATATTAAGTTCTGCTTTTCTGATGTATCAAATACTTGTGTCATGCAAATGAATTACTTAAAAATCATACAATGTGATTTTCTGGATTTTTGTTTTAGATTCCGTCTCTCACATTTGAAGTGTACCTATGATAAAAAAAATGACAGACCTCTACATGCTTTTAAGTAGGAAAACCTGCAAAATCACCAGTATATCAAATATTTGTTCTCCCCACTGTATATGTTCTTCTCAAACAAACCATCATGTGGACGCGATGTATTTACACTGTAACACCACACACATAGAACTGTCTGGAAATATCTACATTCCTTTATGTACAAATGTGTGTTTGGTGTAGTTTCCTCTGGTTGTGTGGAGAAGATGTTTATTCTAATAAAGCCAGTCTCGGGAGAAGACTTGGATTGCTGGTTGTCTAAACAACTTAAAGATTCCATCAGAGAAGAGGATCCACACACTGAAACATGGTCTATGTCCCAAATGGCTGGGCCCTGGTCCAAAGTAGTGCACTAAATAGCGAATAGGACGCATCCATGCACTCCACCTCTATTGTTATATCTCTCTGTTTGGCTAGGAGAGAACCGTCTTCTGTTTGGCTAGGAGATAACTGTCTTCTGTTTGGCTAGGAGAGAGAACTGTCTTCTGTTTGGCTAGGAGAGAGAACTGTCTTCTGTTTGGCTAAGAGAGAGAACTGTCTTCTGTTTGGCTAGGAGAGAGAACTGTCTTCTGTTTGGCTAGGAGAGAGAACTGTCTTCTGTTTGGCTAGGAGATAACTGTCTTCTGTTTGGCGAGGAGAGAACTGTCTTCTGTTTGGCTAAGAGAGAACTGTCTTCTGTTTGGCTAGGAGAGAACTGTCTTCTGTTTGGCTAGGAGAGAACTGTCTTCTGTTTGGCTAGGAGAGAACTGTCTTCTGTTTGGCAATGAGAAAGAACTGTCTTCTGTTTGGCTAGGAGAGAGAACTGTCTTCTGTTTGGCAAGGAGAGAGAACTGTCTTCTGTTTGGCAAGGAGAGAGAACTGTCTTCTGTTTGGCTAGGAGAGAACTGTCTTCTGTTGGGCTTGGAGAGAGAACTGTCTTCTGTTTGGCGAGGAGAGAACTGTCTTCTGTTTGGCTAGGAGAGAACTGTCTTCTGTTTGGCTAGGAGAGAATTGTCTTCTGTTTTGCTAAGAGAGAGAACTATCTTCGGTTTGGCTAGGAGAGAACTGTCTTCTGTTTTGCTAAGAGAGAGAACTGTCTTCTGTTTGGATAGGAGAGAGGAATGTCTTCGAAACAGATGTATAGCTTTTGAGTATCACCCTTAAGGCAACATTTTCTTCCCAGCGAGAAGTGAGGATACGTTTCTTTGTGCATCTTGTCATTGCTATTTTTACACAGAGAAAGAGCTTTCCCTGTCTGTTCAGAGATCTCCAGATGTTTAATGTGTTATAGTGTCTTTTGGAGGATGTTTCTCAAAACGCACGCAAATGGCAGCCGGGAAGAGTTTGAGCATGAGTCCAAATGGACTCATCAAGGAGTTTGAGTCCAAACCAAAGTATGGAGGGCACTTCTCTAATGTGTACTGCGTTTGTACATATTTTGAAGCATCGATGCAACTATGTAAAGAAATATGATGCAACCACATCATACACTCCAGTCCAAAACCAGAACAAAGCCAGAACCAAACCAGAACAAATTCATAACCAAACCAGAACCAAACCAGATCCAATCCATAGCCAAACCAGAACCAAACCAGAACCAAACCAGAATCAATCCAGAACCAAACCAGAACCAATCCAGAACCAATCCAGAACCAATCCAGAACCAAACCACATAGAGCAGAGGAACAGCAGCAGAACAAGAAAGAAGGACCACAGATTTTTGCTGACTTCACTTGAGGTGACAATTTGTCAGCAACATGTATGGGTGGGGCTGGACATGGGGCAGGATGTGGGGCTGGACATGGGGCAGGATGTGGGGCTGGACATGGGGCAGGATGAGGGGCTGGACGTGGGGCTGGACGTGGGGCTGGATGTGGGGGTTGATGTGGGGCAGGACGTAGGGCAGGACGTGGGGCTGGATGTGGTGGTTGATGTGGGGTGTTGATGTGGGGCAGGATGTAGGAGTTGATGTGGGGCAGGACGTGGGGCAGGACGTGGGGCTGGATGTGGGGCTGGATGTGGTGATTGATGTGGGTGTTGATGTGGGGCTGGATGTGGGGCAGGACGTGGGGCTGGATGTGGTGGTTGATGTGGGGTGTTGATGTGGGGCAGGATGTAGGAGTTGACGTGGGGCAGGACGTGGGGCTGGATGTGGGGCTGGATGTGGGGGTTGATGTGGGGGTTGATGTGGGGCAGGACGTAGGGCAGGACGTGGGGCTGGATGTGGTGGTTGATGTGGGGTGTTGATGTGGGGCTGGATGTAGGAGTTGATCTGGGGCAGGACGTAGGGCAGGACGTGGGGCTGGATGTGGTGGTTGATGTGGGGTGTTGATGTGGGGCAGGATGTAGCAGTTGATGTGGGGCAGGACGTGGGGCAGGACGTAGGGCAGGACGTGGGGCTGGATGTGGTGGTTGATGTGGGGTGTTGATGTGGGGCAGGATGTAGGAGTTGATGTGGGGCAGGACGTGGGGCAGGACGTAGGGCAGGACGTGGGGCTGGATGTGGTGGTTGATGTGGGGTGTTGATGTGGGGCAGGATGTAGGAGTTGATGTGGGGCAGGACGTGGGGCAGGACATGGGGCAGGACGTGGGGCTGGATGTGGGGCTGGATGTGGTGGTTGATGTGGGTGTTGATGTGTGGCTGGACGTGGGGCAGGACGTGGGGCAGGACGTGGGGGTTGATGTGGGGGTTGATGTGGTGGTTGATGGATGTCTCTATTAGAAACCTAAACACACACACACACACACGCGCGCACACACAGACACAGACACACACACACACACACACACACAGACACACACACAGACACACACACACACACACACACACACACACAGATGCACACACACACACAGACACACACACCAATCCAAGGAGGAGGAAGAGAGGACACAAAGAAAAGATTCAGCCAAGCATCACCTTCTGTAGAGGGCTTGACTACCCCAGTAGGACACAATGCTGATCCTCTCCTCTGTTCTGCCTGACCGGTGGTTTGGTCCTGGACCACCATGAAACACACAGACCAGCCGCTGAAACACTCACCCCAACCGCTCAACACAATCAGCCCTGGGGGTGAATACAATTCACATACGCTCTGATTTTGGGAAAGCAACTACTGGTGCAGGAAATGACATTGAATGTTTTAATCTTCAAACGAACGACAAGGCCCTGTATTTAATCCTCCAGGCTAGATGGAGCTGGGCTCCACAGCCCTGTGTATGGCCCTCCAGGCTAGATGGAGCTGGGCTCCACAGCCCTGTGTATGGCCCTCCAGGCTAGATGGAGCTGGGCTCCACAGCCCTGTGTATGGCCCACCAGGCTAGATGGAGCTGGGCTCCACAGCACTGTGTATGGCCCTCCAGGCAAGATGGAGCTGGGCTCCACAGCCCTGTGTATGGCCCTCCAGGCTAGATGGAGCTGGGCACCACAGCCCTGTGTATGGCCCTCCAGGCTAGATGGAGCTGGGCTCCACAGCCCTGTGTATGGCCCTCCAGGCTAGATGGAGCTGGGCACCACAGCCCTGTGTATGGCCCTCCAGGCTAGATGGAGCTGGGCTCCACAGCCCTGTGTATGGCCCACCAGGCTAGATGGAGCTGGGCTCCACAGCCCTGTGTATGGCCCTCCAGGCAAGATGGAGCTGGGCTCCACAGCCCTGTGTATGGCCCTCCAGGCTAGATGGAGCTGGGCTCCACAGCCCTGTGTATGGCCCTCCAGGCTAGATGGAGCTTGGCACCACAGCCCTGTGTATGGCCCTCCAGGCTAGATGGAGCTGGGCTCCACAGCCCTGTGTATGGCCCTCCAGGCTAGATGGAGCTGGGCACCACAGCCCTGTGTATGGCCCTCCAGGCTAGATGGAGCTGGGCTCCACAGCCCTGTGTATGGCCCTCCAGGCTAGATGGAGCTGGGCACCACAGCCCTGTGTATGGCCCTCCAGGCTAGATGGAGCTGGGCACCACAGCTAGCATTCCACTTCCATCTTCCTGAATCCGCATCTGTCTGAATGGAATGTCTCCTCTGTTCCATCACCAAATGTCTGTTGAGTGTCTCTGTATCCTAACACTACTCTACAACCTCTCTAGGTGTTGAGTGTTTCTGTATCCTAACACTACTCTACAACCTCCCTAGTTGTTGAGTGTCTCTGTATCCTAACACTACTCTACAACCTCCCTAGGTGTTGAGTGTTTCTGTATCCTAACACGACTCTACAACCTCCCTAGGTGTTGTGGAGGTTTTGTATGTATTGAGGAGAATCTGAGATGAGATCATATGATGTTGACCTGCGGGGCCTGTTGTCTGGGGTGGAGCAGGGGTTTATGGGTAGAGAGACAGATGGCTGCGGTGGTACCTGAAGATCCAGGATGGATTGGAGCTTCCTGATTGCTAGAGAATGTAAACATCTACTCCCCTGGCACCTGTCATCGTGTGCTGTCTGTCTTCTCTAACAGGACTTCCTCTCTCTTTCTGTCTTCTCTAACAGGACTTCCTCTCTCTTTCTGTCTTCTCTAACAGGACTTCCTCTCTCTGTCTGTCTTCTCTAACAGGACTACCTCTCTCTGTCTGTCTTCTCAAACAGGACTACCTCTCTCTGTCTGCCTTCTCTAACAGGACAACCTCTCTCTCTCTGTCTTCTCAAACAGGACAACCTCTCTCTGTCTTCTCTAACAGGACTACCTCTCTCTCAATTATAAAGTTATTGTCAGATATTATTCATCCTGATCAGACAGGTTTTTTACATGGACGATACATTGGAGATAATATAAGACAAGTACTGTAAAAAATAGAATACTTTGAAAAATCGGGTTGCAATTTCAGTTGAATCACTTAAAAAGACAGAACAAATAATACAACAAATATTGTGGTTAAACTCAAATATACAAATTGATTAAAAAAAACGTATTGTTCTATAAAATGTTTTAAAAAGCTATCGTTTTTTAAATGATATCATAAATAGGACTGGTGGTGTTATGCAGCTAACACAGACATATGGAAATGTCTGCTTTACCCAAAATTACAACCAACTAATTGCAGCGTTACCACAGAAATGGAAGAGGCAAGTAGAAGGGGGGAAAGTAAGGAACTTGTCTGTCGGCCCTGTATTAAAGAACATAAATGGTTAAAGAAAAGTGTGATAAATAAAAACATATACCAATTTAATTTAAGGACCAAAAAACTCACAGCTGTGCCATATAAATTGCAAAACAGTTGGGAAGAGATTTTCGATGTACCCATTCCATGGCACATGGTTTATGAATTGATACGCAAAACAAAGCCGGATTCAAAACTTTGAATTTTTCAATATAAATTATTATACAAAATTCTTGCAACAACTAGAATGTTATATATATGGGGGATACAATCTTCCCAGCTCTGCAGATTGTGCTGTGAGGAGGCAGAGTCATTAGATCATTTATGTTGGTATTGTCCACATGGAGCTCGTTTTTGGTCACAGGTCCAGGAATGGCTGAAGAACTGCGATATTTTCCTAGAACTAACGCTGCAGATAGCAATACTGGGTGATTTGAAAAGCCAAAGTCAATCAATGAATAATGTAATCATTATTTTAGCAAAAATTTTCATTTTTAATTCACAATCTGTAGAAGCTATGAGAATAGAAAGGTCCAGTACTTTTGTGAAGCATCACAGCACAGTTGAAAAATGTATGGCAAATAGAAATCCAAAATGGATGGTGTTGAGAGATCGATGGGAGGGGTTGAATGGCGCTGCAGGGTGGGACTAATAACAAGATAAACAATGTAAAACATACGGGGTCTGTAAAATGTATATAGGGTCAGAAATGTTGTGAAATAGCACAGTTACAAATAGAAATCAAACTGGATGGACATCAGAAATAGAGGAAGGACTAAAAACAAACTAAATATAACTATAGTAAAATAGACTGTGTCTGTAAAATGTGTATAAGATGTATAAACTGAAGGTAGAAGCCGAAGTGTTTATTAGTTGTTTATAATGTTTCCAGAATCTCTATGTTAACCAAGTTTTCAGTAGGGTAGAGAGAGGAAAAAGGGGGGAAGAGGTATTTATGACTGTCATAAACCTACCCCCCAAGCAAACTTCATGACAGTGTATATGTATGTGTATATATATATATATATTTATATACATAAGCTGATATATGTGTATATATGTATGTGTATATATTTATGTATGTATGTATGTGTATATGTATGTGTGTGTATATATATTTTTATGTATGTATATATATATATATATATATATTTATATATATTTATATATATATATATATATTACGTGTATGTATATGTGTGTGCATGTATGTGTGCATGTATGTATGTTTATGTATACATATGTATATGTGTATATGTATACATATGTTTATGTATGTACATTTATATGGGTATGTATGTATTTGGATATATATATTTACCCCAAAAATATATTGGGGATTGGAAATGATGCAGATAATTACATTGATGGAAGCAACAAAATTTTCGCAATATTAAGCTGATCCAACCCTTAATAAACAAAATGTATCCAACCACAGTATTGATCCTCTGCATGTCGCCCTAAAGACGACACTGCCGGGGCCGGGGGGTAGAAGTTACAGATAATACACTAGCAGGAAGAGAAACGGAATAGGAAGAAGACGAGGTGGAAGGAGGTAAGGAGAGAGAAAAAAAAGAAACAGGGAGACAACTGGCAAAGAAAATGCCTTGTCTGGGGGACAAATCCTGCCCAAGATGAGATCAGTTAATCAATGTCAATAAGGGCCTCAGAGCCAGCGCAGGGAGACATGCAAATCAATTGAAAATATTCAGATTAAATCACTACAGTTTGACATTTTAAGAGATGGCCACTTTGTCTTGTGGAAGATGGAGACCTTACATAGCTCATGTACATTGGTAGATAGCACTAGTCTGAGGACATATCTAAATTGCATGTTATCACCTTCTGATTGCCTTAGCGTTATATTAAATACTATGGTAATTACTACACAGGTTCAGGGATAAATAGCCTGAGGCTAAGACTCCCAGAAGAAAGGAGGGGAGAGAAAGAGAGACGAGGAGAGGAGAGAGGAGGACAGAGGAGGAGATGTGAGAGGAGAGAGGAGTGGGGATGAGGAGAGAGGAGGAGAGGAGAGAGTAGGAGAGGAGGAGATGAGATAGGAAGAGAGAGGAGTGCAGGGGAGAGAGGAGGATAGAGGAGGAAAGGACAAGATGAGATAGGAAGAGAGAGGAGTGCAGAGGAGTAAGGAGAGAAGGAGATGAGACAAAAGAAGAGGAGAAGGGAGGAGAGAAGAGGAGATAGAGAGGAGGAGATGAGAGAGGAGGATAAAGGAGGAGAGGAGGAGAGAGGAGAGGAGGGGAGGAGAAGAGAGTAGATGAGATAGGAGGAGAGATGAGGAGGAGAGAGGAGGAGAGAGTAGGAGATGAGAGTGGTGGAGAGTGGAGTAGGAGAGAGGAGGAGAGGAAGACAGTGGAGGAGATAAGATGAAGAGGATAGGAGAGAGGAGGAAAGAGGAAGAGGAGAGGAGAGAGGAGAAAGGAGGACGTCTTGCTCCGGAAATGTTAAACACAATCTTCGCCCGCTTTGAGGATAACATACCGATGACACAACATTAGTAGGCCTGATTACCAACAATGACCAGACGGGAGGAGGTGAGGGCACTGGCGGAGTGGTGCCAGGAAATAACCTTCACCTCAACTAAACAATGTATTTGATCGTGGACTTCAGGAAACAGGAGAGGGAGCCTCTATCCACATCAACGGGACCGCAGTGGAGAAGGTGGAAATCTTCAAGTTCCTTGGCGTATACTGACAATCTGAAAACAGCTCACAATAACAGGTTTGGAAACTTAGAGTGTTTTCTATCCTAATCTGCAAATTATATGTATATTCTAGCTTCTGGGAAATAGGCAGTTTCATTTGGGCATGTTTTTCATCCAAACATCAAAATACTGCCCCCTAGTCTCAAGAGGTTTAAAGTACACTTAGCATCAGGTAGCTCGGTCACGAAAATCAGAAAAGCAATCAAATTAATCCTTTACCTTTGATGATCTTCGGATGTTTTCACTCACGAGACTCCCAGTTACACAACAAATGTTCCTTTTGTTCCATAAAGATTATTTTTAGATCCAAAATACCTCTGTTTGTTTGTCGAGTTATATTCAGAAATCTACGGGAAAGAGCGGTCACGACAACGCAGGCGAAAATTCCAAATAGTTTCCACAATGTCCACAGAAACATGTCAAACGTTTTTTATAATCAATCCTCAGGTTGTTTTTAAAATATATAATCGATAATATATCAACCCAAATGTCTTTCACAGTAGGGGAAAACAATGGCTGTCCAAATGGCTGTTCTAATTTTTCAAAATAAAAGCCTGAAACTATGTCTGAAGACTGTTGACACCTTGAGGAAGCGATAGGAAAAGGAATCTGGTTCATATCCCTTTAAATCCAGCAAAGAGAGGCTATGGAACATGGAGTTTTCAAAATAGAAGCAACTTCCTGTTTTGATTTTCCTCAGGGTTTCGCCTGCAATATCAATTCTGTTATACTCACAGACAATATTTTGACAGTTTTGGAAACTTTAGAGTGTTTTCTATCCAATACTAATAATAATATGCATATATTAGCAACTGAGACTGAGGAGCTGGCCGTTTACAATGGGCACCTTTTCATCCAAGCTACTCAATACTGCCCCTGCAGCCATATTAGGGTGTAAAAGTTTTACCAAATCAGTAATCAATATGACATCTTATATTTGATTATAAAAGAGCTCAAATCAACTAAATTAAGTGTAAAAGCTGTTTAATATTACAAATCTAAGATCAATAAATGTCAATAATGTGTATATTTGTTTAAGTTTTTGACATCTAGTTAAGGATTTTGTGCTTCAATGAGCAGTATTTATGAATTTTGATTATGGGTAATAAATACATCTAACATTAGTATGCCAGCTGTCACTGAAACAATGCTGCTAACCAGCCAGCTACCTACTTCGTGCTACACAATGTTGAATGCTGTCTAACAAAAGCTAGCAAGCTACTGTAGTAATGCTAATACTACAATTATTATGAGTTTTCACTAAGCAGAAATTCTGCCACAAGTCATTGCAGTAGCCTCCCGATATTAAATATGCTCAGGAGACCCAACATTTAGGGTGGAAATATGCTGATCTATGGATTGATTTCTAATAATATACTTCATTTTGAGGCTACATGTCTACAACTTCAGACAACTTTAAACAGGCTAAGTCTGTAAATGTAAAGCTAGCTAACTATGGTACCTTCAACTGGCATTGCACTTGCATCTGACGTCCTTTCACAAATTTCTTTGCAGGAGAAAGCCTTTATTTTCTCACAATTGTAGACTATTAAATCAAAACTTCATAGTTTAGCTAGTTATTCAGTTTTTTTGCCATGGAGTTACGCGAGAGCGGAGTGATATTATAAATTAGGAACTATGTTTTCATTTTATAAATGGTGGATGCTCGCGAATATCTATATTTTTTATCAGTACTATGACCTAAAAGGTCTACTGAGGGATGAGTGTTGATGACGCCACCTGTCAGAAGACAATGCTCATCATGGTGTCACTACCACCCAGCCCAATGAACAGACACAATATGGTCTAGCTCAGGAGTGGGCAATTCCAGCCGTCGAGGGCCTGATAGGTGTCACAGTTTTGCCCCAGCTCCCAGCTGACTCCACACCTGACTCCAATAATCACCTAATCATGATCTTCAGTTTAGAATGTAATTTGATTAATCATCTGTGTTTGCTAGGGATGGGGGGGAAAAGTGTGACAACAATCAGGCAGTCAAGGACTGGAGTGTTCCCACCCCTCTGGTCTAGCTGGAGGTCCTGTTAGCGTAGGCCACCGATCCCTCCGAGAGAAACACTGATCCGAACCCTCAGCGCTGATGTCCATAAGATGCTTCCAATGTTTATACTGATAAATGAAACGAACGAGGTGGCGGGCAGAGGGAGGGAGGCTCTACTCTCTGTGATCGCGAGGTAATAACTGACTAATAGAGCAATAACACTGGTGCCTCGGGCAAACCGTTCTGTTCTGTACAGAGAGAGCAACACTTCATAGCAGAGATTTATGATCAGGGGGAAATTAATGTCTCAGTCTGTTCGCATTGAAGCTGGGAGAATACCAAACTCAGAGAGGATGAGAGAGAGATATTTTCTATATAGCATCCAGTATATAGTGCATATTCCACATAGGGCTCTGGTCAGAAGTAGTGCATCAAATAGGGAATAGGCTGCCATTTGGGATGCCCCCCCCCCCATCTCCTACTGCAAGGGAAGAGTGTGAAACTAAACGAGTGTCTCCTTTTCATTGTTATACTGTGTTTCTTACTTATAGAGTCAATGACGTCTGAGGCTGCAGCAGTCATTCTGCTTTAAGTCGTTGCCGCGGAATGATTAGAATATTAATTAGTCCCGTCTATAAGCATCAGATAATAACAATGTCACAGCGCTGAATGGAATCTGTGACCTGTAAAAAGCCCATTCACAATCTCCAGTCTGCCATGGCTGCAGACACAGGACTTTTTCACACTCCCTCTAAATGTCCACATTGTCCTTTTGAGAGGCATTGTGGCTGGAGTCTGTAAAAAAACACATACGTTTTTATAGGACTGAAAGTTAACATTCACAGTTCATTTGAGACGTTTTTCCTGAAAGGGCCAATTTAGATACTTCACTTGTGAAGTTTTCTATCAATAGGTCAGATTAAACATATATGAACCCTGGACTATTTAAGGGGTTTTCTTACATGGAATGGGTTGTGTACGTCGGTAGGAAAATCATCTAATTTAATCCCTTTTTAGAAGTCATTTTAAGGCATGAAAATGTGAAGAAAGTGCAAGGGGTGTTTGGACTTTCACTAACGACTGTATTTTAGAGGCTATTTATACAGATATTTTGTATAATACCCTGTATAAACTGTTTTTACAATTATATTACAATTACTGATATATCACATGCCTCACTTTTATTTTCCTACCTCAGTAAAAGTAGGAGATGCATCAACTCCACTGTCATTCATTCTGAATAGACTGGTTTGGATTTCTCTCTGACCACAATGGCTATCATTTTCAGATCATTCTGGAACTTTGAGTGTTTATGACATATCCCCTCGAATAGTTTAATAGGATCTCAATGGAGAATAGTTTAATAGGATCACAATGGAGAATAGTTTAGGATCTCAATAGGAGAATAGTTTAATAGGATCTGAATGGAGAATAGTTTAATAGAATCTCAATGGAGAACAGTTTAATAGGATCTGAATGGAGAATAGTTTAGGATCTCAATGGAGAACAGTTTAATAGGATCTCAATGGAGAACAGTTTAATAGGATCTGAATGGAGAATAGTTTAGGATCTCAATAGGAGAATAGTTTAATAGGATCTGAATGGAGAATAGTTTAATAGAATCTCAATGGAGAACAGTTTAATAGGATCTGAATGGAGAATAGTTTAGGATCTCAATGGAGAACAGTTTAATAGGATCTCAATGGAGAACAGTTTAATAGAATCTCAATGGAGAACAGTTTAATAGGATCTGAATGGAGAATAGTTTAATAGGATCTCAATGGAGAATAGTTTAGGATCTCAATGGAGAATAGTTTAATAGGATCTCAATGGAGAATAGTTTAATAGGATCTCAATGGAGAACAGTTTAATAGGATCTCAATGGAGAATAGTTTAATAGGATCTCAATGGAGAACAGTTTAATAGGATCTCAATGGAGAATAGTTTAATAGGATCTCAATGGAGAATAGTTTAGGATCTCAATGGAGAATAGTTTAATAGGATCTCAATGGAGAATAGTTTAATAGGATCTCAATGGAGAACAGTTTAATAGGATCTCAATGGAGAATAGTTTAATAGGATCTCAATGGAGAATAGTTTAATGGGATCTCAATGGAGAATAGTTTAGGATCTCAATGGAGAACAGTTTAATAGGATCTCAATGGAGAATAGTTTAGGATCTCAATGGAGAACAGTTTAATAGGATCTCAATGGAGAATAGTTTAATAGGATCTCAATGGAGAATAGTTTAATAGGATCTCAATGGAGAATAGTTTAATAGGATCTCAATGGAGAATAGTTTAATAGGATCTCAATGGAGAACAGTTGAATAGGATCTCAATGGAAAATAGTTTAATAGGACCTCAATGGAGAATAGTTTAGGATCTCAATGGAGAACAGTTTAATAGGATCTCAATGGAGAACAGTTTAATAGGATCTAAATGGAGAATAGTTGAATAGGATCTCAATGGAGAATAGTTTAATAGGACCTCAATGGAGAATAGTTTAGGATCTCAATGGAGAACAGTTTAATAGGATCTCAATGGAGAACAGTTTAATAGGATCTCAATGGAGAATAGTTGAATAGGATCTCAATGGAGAATAGTTTAATAGGACCTCAATGGAGAATAGTTTAGGATCTCAATGGAGAACAGTTTAATAGGATCTCAATGGAGAACTGTTTAATAGGATCTCAATGGAGAATAGTTTAATAGGATCTCAATGGAGAATAGTTTAGGATCTCAATGGAGAACAGTTTAATAGGATCTCAATGGAGAATAGTTTAGGATCTCAATGGAGAATAGTTTAATAGGATCTCAATGGAGAATAGTTTAATGGGATCTCAATGGAGAATAGTTTAGGATCTCAATGGAGAATAGTTTAATAGGATCTCAATGGAGAATAGTTTAGGATCTCAATGGAGAACAGTTTAATAGGATCTCAATGGAGAATAGTTTAATAGGATCTCAATGGAGAATAGTTTAGGATCTCAATGGAGAATAGTTTAATAGGATCTCAATGGAGAATAGTTTAATAGGATCTCAATGGAGAACAGTTTAAGAGGAACTCAATGGAGAATAGTTTAGGATCTCAATGGAGAACAGTTTAATAGGATCTCAATGGAGAATAGTTTAGGATCTCAATGGAGAACAGTTTAATAGGATCTCAATGGAGAACAGTTTAATAGGATCTCAATGGAGAATAGTTTAATAGGATCTCAATGGAGAATAGTTTAATAGGATCTCAATGGAGAACAGTTTAATAGGATCTCAATGGAGAATAGTTTAATAGGATCTCAATGGAGAACAGTTTAATAGGATCTCAATGGAGAACAGTTTAATAGGATCTCAATGGAGAATAGTTTAATAGGATCTCAATGGAGAACAGTTGAATAGGATCTCAATGGAAAATAGTTTAATAGGACCTCAATGGAGAATAGTTTAATAGGATCTCAATGGAGAATAGTTTAATAGGATCTCAATGGAGAATAGTTTAATAGGATCTCAATGGAGAATAGTTTAATAGGATCTCAATGGAGAATAGTTTAGGATCTCAATGGAGAATAGTTTAATAGGATCTCAATGGAGAACAGTTTAATAGGATCTCAATGGAGAACAGTTTAATAGGATCTCAATGGAGAACATTTTAATAGGATCTCAATGGAGAATAGTTGAATAGGATCTCAATGGAGAATAGTTTAATAGGACCTCAATGGAGAATAGTTTAGGATCTCAATGGAGAACAGTTTAATAGGATCTCAATGGAGAACTGTTTAATAGGATCTCAATGGAGAATAGTTTAATGGGATCTCAATGGAGAATAGTTAAATAGGATCTCAATGGAGAATAGTTTAGGATCTCAATGGAGAATAGTTTAATAGGATCTCAATGGAGAATAGTTTAGGATCTCAATGGAGAACAGTTTAATAGGATCTCAATGGAGAATAGATTAATAGGATCTCAATGGAGAACAGTTTAATAGGATCTGAATGGAGAATAGTTTAGGATCTCAATGGAGAACAGTTTAATAGGATCTCAATGGAGAATAGTTTAGGATCTCAATGGAGAACAGTTTAATAGGATCTCAATGGAGAATAGTTTAATAGGATCTCAATGGAGAATAGTTTAATAGGATCTCAATGGAGAATAGTTTAATAGGATCTCAATGGAGAACAGTTTAATAGGATCTCAATGGAGAATAGTTTAATAGGATCTCAATGGAGAATAGTTTAATAGGATCTCAATGGAGAATAGTTTAATAGGATCTCAATGGAGAATAGTTTAATAGGATCTCAATGGAGAATAGTTTAATAGGATCTCAATGGAGAATAGTTTAATAGGATCTCAATGGAGAACAGTTTAATAGGATCTCACTGGAGAATAGTTTAATAGGATCTCAATGGAGAATAGTTTAATAGGATCTCAATGGAGAATAGTTTAATAGGATCTCAATGGAGAATAGTTTAATAGGATCTCAATGGAGAATAGTTTAATAGGATCTCAATGGAGAATAGTTTAATAGGATCTCAATGGAGAACAGTTTAATAGGATCTCAATGGAGAATAGTTTAATAGGATCTCAATGGAGAATAGTTTAGGATCTCAATGGAGAATAGTTTAGGATCTCAATGGAGAACAGTTTAATAGGATCTCAATGGAGAATAGTTTAATAGGATCTCAATGGAGAACAGTTTAGGATCTCAATGGAGAACAGTTTAATAGGATCTCAATGGAGAATAGTTTAGGATCTCAATGGAGAACAGTTTAATAGGATCTCAATGGAGAATAGTTTAATAGGATCTCAATGGAGAATAGTTGAATAGGATCTCAATGGAGAATAGTTTAATAGGACCTCAATGGAGAATAGTTTAGGATCTCAATGGAGAACAGTTTAATAGGATCTCAATGGAGAACTGTTTAATAGGATCTCAATGGAGAATAGTTTAATAGGATCTCAATGGAGAATAGTTTAGGATCTCAATAGAGAACAGTTTAATAGGATCTCAATGGAGAATAGTTTAGGATCTCAATGGAGAATAGTTTAATAGGATCTCAATGGAGAATAGTTTAATGGGATCTCAATGGAGAATAGTTTAGGATCTCAATGGAGAATAGTTTAATAGGATCTCAATGGAGAATAGTTTAGGATCTCAATGGAGAACAGTTTAATAGGATCTCATTGGAGAATAGTTTAATAGGATCTCAATGGAGAATAGTTTAGGATCTCAATGGAGAATAGTTTAATAGGATCTCAATGGAGAATAGTTTAATAGGATCTCAATGGAGAACAGTTTAATAGGAACTCAATGGAGAATAGTTTAGGATCTCAATGGAGAACAGTTTAATAGGATCTCAATGGAGAATAGTTTAGGATCTCAATGGAGAACAGTTTAATAGGATCTCAATGGAGAACAGTTTAATAGGATCTCAATGGAGAATAGTTTAATAGGATCTCAATGGAGAATAGTTTAATAGGATCTCAATGGAGAACAGTTTAATAGGATCTCAATGGAGAATAGTTTAATAGGATCTCAATGGAGAACAGTTTAATAGGATCTCAATGGAGAACAGTTTAATAGGATCTCAATGGAGAATAGTTTAATAGGATCTCAATGGAGAACAGTTGAATAGGATCTCAATGGAAAATAGTTTAATAGGACCTCAATGGAGAATAGTTTAGGATCTCAATGGAGAATAGTTTAATAGGATCTCAATGGAGAACAGTTTAATAGGATCTCAATGGAGAACAGTTTAATAGGATCTCAATGGAGAACATTTTAATAGGATCTCAATGGAGAATAGTTGAATAGGATCTCAATGGAGAATAGTTTAATAGGACCTCAATGGAGAATAGTTTAGGATCTCAATGGAGAACAGTTTAATAGGATCTCAATGGAGAACTGTTTAATAGGATCTCAATGGAGAATAGTTTAATGGGATCTCAATGGAGAATAGTTAAATAGGATCTCAATGGAGAATAGTTTAGGATCTCAATGGAGAATAGTTTAATAGGATCTCAATGGAGAATAGTTTAGGATCTCAATGGAGAACAGTTTAATAGGATCTCAATGGAGAATAGATTAATAGGATCTCAATGGAGAACAGTTTAATAGGATCTGAATGGAGAATAGTTTAGGATCTCAATGGAGAACAGTTTAATAGGATCTCAATGGAGAATAGTTTAGGATCTCAATGGAGAACAGTTTAATAGGATCTCAATGGAGAATAGTTTAATAGGATCTCAATGGAGAATAGTTTAATAGGATCTCAATGGAGAATAGTTTAATAGGATCTCAATGGAGAACAGTTTAATAGGATCTCAATGGAGAATAGTTTAATAGGATCTCAATGGAGAATAGTTTAATAGGATCTCAATGGAGAATAGTTTAATAGGATCTCAATGGAGAATAGTTTAATAGGATCTCAATGGAGAATAGTTTAATAGGATCTCAATGGAGAATAGTTTAATAGGATCTCAATGGAGAACAGTTTAATAGGATCTCACTGGAGAATAGTTTAATAGGATCTCAATGGAGAATAGTTTAATAGGATCTCAATGGAGAATAGTTTAATAGGATCTCAATGGAGAATAGTTTAATAGGATCTCAATGGAGAATAGTTTAATAGGATCTCAATGGAGAATAGTTTAATAGGATCTCAATGGAGAACAGTTTAATAGGATCTCAATGGAGAATAGTTTAATAGGATCTCAATGGAGAATAGTTTAGGATCTCAATGGAGAATAGTTTAGGATCTCAATGGAGAACAGTTTAATAGGATCTCAATGGAGAATAGTTTAATAGGATCTCAATGGAGAACAGTTTAGGATCTCAATGGAGAACAGTTTAATAGGATCTCAATGGAGAATAGTTTAGGATCTCAATGGAGAACAGTTTAATAGGATCTCAATGGAGAATAGTTTAATAGGATCTCAATGGAGAATAGTTTAATAGGATCTCAATGGAGAATAGTTTAATAGGATCTCAATGGAGAATAGTTTAATAGGATCTCAATGGAGAATAGTTTAATAGGATCTCAATGGAGAATAGTTTAGGATCTCAATGGAGAACAGTTTAATAGGATCTCAATGGAGAATAGATTAATAGGATCTCAATGGAGAACAGTTTAATAGGATCTGAATGGAGAATAGTTTAGGATCTCAATGGAGAACAGTTTAATAGGATCTCAATGGAGAATAGTTTAATAGGATCTCAATGGAGAATAGTTTAGGATCTCAATGGAGAATAGTTTAATAGAATCTAAATGGAGAACAGTTTAATAGGATCTCAATGGAGAATAGTTTAATAGGATCTCAATGGAGAATAGTTTAATAGGATCTCAATGGAGAATAGTTTAGGATCTCAATGGAGAACAGTTTAATAGGATCTCAATGGAGAACAGTTTAATAGGATCTCAATGGAGAACAGTTTAATAGGATCTCAATGGAGATCCTATTATTGTGACATGGTAGGAAACAAAGTGTTTCCCAAGTGAGTGGGACCATATAATCTTTGGCTACATTAAATGTTCTCTCTTACTTCAAGTAGCTATCATATTTATTTACTGTTGGACAAACAACATGCAGATTTAGGCCTACACCATCATTGGTATCAGGCTGTATATAATTATCAACGTTTGCTTTGACTCAGTACATTTATTAGCTAGCTACCTAGCCAGCTAACTATCAATTAGCATTAGCAGCTAACACTTTGTTTTAGCCACACCTTGCAAATAAAAGACAAACTAGCTGTTTGCAGACAGTAAGAAACACAATCTAATAGTGTAATTATAGAACTCTAGTGGATTTCTATTGAGACACAAAGTGGAAAGCAGCATCATTGTCAACAACATATTGTTGCATTGACCATGCAAACTGTAGAGTGAATGATTGTTGCATTGACCATGCAAACTGTAGAGTGAATGATTGTTGCATTGACCATGCAAACTGTAGAGTGAATGATTGGCAAGTGATCTTGTGGCAAATAAAGCTGATTCTTATTCTAGACCAGACTACTTACAGAAACTCAGACACTTAAGAAACACAGTCTGTAAAAACATGACAAGGAACATCCTTATACCGAATCAAAAATGATGTTGAGGGTCAGTTGGCTCATCGTGTATGTTGTTCAGAGTCTAATCAGGCTGGATTAGCCCTTCGATTAGCCCTTCCCTTGTCCCCTGCCCCCTGCTACCCTGTCTCAGTGTCTCCTGAATAGAGGATGAGAGACCAGGGCCTTGCCCTGTTACCCTGCTACCCTGTCTCAGTGTCTCCTGAATAGAGGATGAGAGACCAGGGCCTTGCCCTGTTACCCTGCTACCCTGTCTCAGTGTCTCCTGAATAGAGGATGAGAGACCAGGGCCTTGCCCTGTTACCCTGATACCCTGTCTCAGGGTCTCTGAAAAGAGAAGGAGACATCTTGTTGTTCCACAGACAATAGTCCACTTCTGCTAAATCTGTTTGTCAATAATGTACTTAGTTTAAAATGATGTTGTACAGTACTCAATATGCCGTTAAGTATTTTCTGAAACAAGGGAGATTGTTGGAGGGCCCCAAACATGCATCAGTTAGAGTGGAAACCGTGTTTGAGTAGGAGGCCTTGAATCAGGAAGTGAGAAAATTACACTTATTATTTTTATTTTTTTGCCAAGGAGTGCAACACCTACATATTCCCAAACGGAACGCACCCCTGCCGTTTTCAAAGTACTTTCCATTCTCTTCAGATAAACAGCAGTGGTCCCCCTGAGCTAGCTCACAGCTACAAACGTGTCCTCTCTATCCCTCTGCATTAACATCTGATTCCTCTATGGAGTCTCTGAGCATCTTAAAGCTTCCTCCCACACCCTCTCTCTAAATACCGCCTCAAACACATCTCTCCATCCACATAGATAAAGAAACAAAACTACATGTACCAAAGAAAGACATACATCTCTCTCTCTCTCTCTCTCTGTGTATTTCTGTCTTAAAAAACACACAAAAGAACATATTTAATATTCTACTTTAACTTAGCAACAAAAGAAGAGTTTAAAAAAAGCTTTAACCTACATTTCAACCTTGGGATTATCCCAGTGGGGAGTGGATGAGAGTAAATTGTTTTAGCATCATCCTGAATGCAGTAGAAGAGACACTTTGTCTTGACAGCCCATAAACACTTAGCATCGGTTCACCAGGACAACAGGCGAGTACTTGGTAGCGGGGGGCTGTTACTGACACCATTCATCCCAAATGGCACCCAATTCAGGAGAGGAGAGACAGTGGAGAGAGGTCCTGTGAGGAGAGAGGTCCTGTGAGGAGAGAGGTCCTATGAGGAGAGAGGTCCTGTGAGGAAAGAGGTCATGAGAGGAGAGAGGTCCTGAGAGGAGAGAGGTCCTGAGAGGAGAGAGGTCCTGTGAGGAGAGAGGTCCTATGAGGAGAGAGGTCCTGAGTGGAGAGAGGTCCTGAGTAGAGAGAGGTCCTGAGTGGAGAGAGGTCCTGAGTGGAGAGAGGTCCTGACTGGAGAGAGGTCCTGTGAGGAGAGAGGTCCTGTGAGGAGAGAGGTCCTGAGTGGAGAGAGGTCCTGAGTGGAGAGAGGTCCTGTGAGGAGAGAGGTCCTGACTGGAGAGAGGTCCTGTGAGGAGAGAGGTCCTGTGAGGAGAGAGGTCCTGTGAGGAGAGAGGTCCTGTGAGGAGAGAGGTCCTGAGTGGAGAGAGGTCATGACAGGAGAGAGGTCCTGAGAGGTCATGAGAGGAGAGAGGTCATGAGAGGCGAGAGGTCATGACAGGAGATAGGTCAGACTCACACAACCAGAGTAATCCAACAGTGAGAGGCTGTGGCAGTGCTGCACCCCACACACACAGACACACACACACACACACACACACACATACACACACACACACTCACCCACACACACACACACACACACACACACACACACACACACACACACACACACACACACACACACACACACACACACACACACACAGAGAGAGACAGAGAGAGACAGAGACGGAGAGGAGGGAGGTGTGGGGGGT